>NW_005841965.1:286091-287844 GCF_000455745.1 Alligator sinensis
TCCACAAGACCGTCTGTGTTGTCTGTCTGTAACTGCAACTCAATCAAGCTTTCCAGCCTGCACCACTGCCATCTCGGTGTAAGTAAACAATCTTTAAAACTACCGATACGCGTCTGTGCCTAATTCCAGCTCGACGGCCTTCCCTCTCCAACCCGGCGTGCCCGGGCTGCTGGCCACAGCCCGCGTGCAGCGTGAAAAAGGGCTCGGGTCGCTCCCGGCCCGCACAAAATCCAAGACAAAGACCCCCCCCCTCCATTTAATGATGGTGGGGGGTGGGGGGGAACTGGTCATCTTCAAGTACAAGGTGGCTGGGGTGGTGGGGGGCAGGCACCTGCTGTAGCTCTGACTCTGGCCCTGACCTGGACTTGAGGTTGGAGCCATGGCAGCTGCTTGCGAACCTCCTCCCCACCCTGCGACTCTGGACATAGACTTATCAGCAACGGAAGCAGTGCCCCCAGAGTCTCCCCTGTCCATCTGTTTCCACCCCCCACCCTTGCTGCTACATCAGTCCCCAGAAGCCAGAGCTGCTGCCACTGCCACACCTGCTACATGGCTGGGCTGAGACAGCTACCCTGTGCTCTGTGGCCCTTGCAGGAATGGGGCAGAGGAACTGTGCCTGATAGTAAGTGGGGGAGGCAGAGCTGCAGGGTACAGGCTGCTGGGAGCAGAAGGTGTGCAGGGTAGGGGGGACAGGTGGGGAGGGAGAAGGAGCGGGGGCAAGTACCAGGGCACAGGCTTTGGGGCCAGGGGGACAAGTGTGTGGGGGAGGTAAAGGGTAGGGATCAGGAGGCTGCTTGTCCTCTCTTGCTACCTGTCCCCCCCTGCCCCCACTTTCCCCACTCTAGCAATGGAGGTGGGGATAAATTTAAAATGATCCTCCAAAATTAGAGTATAGACATGGACAACTGTAACAAATTTATAAATTGTCCATGTCTAGAATCTAATTCGTGGGACATCATCTTAAATTCAGAGTTGTCTTGGATCCTGGTAAGTACAGAAAACGTGATTTGAGCAGTTCTCAACAGCTGTGTGCATCACACAGGGTTAGGGTTTTTTTGAAGTTTTTTTTTTTAACATCGTCATGGCAACTCATCACTTCTTTTTAAATAGTTAGACCAAAGATGCACCAGTAACCAACAGCTTGAACTTCCAAGGTCTAACCAAACGCTCACGGGAAAGCAGGAGGCAGGGCATGACAGGGATTTTCATTTATGTATGTAGTTATTCATGAGATGTCCTTCTATAGATCTTAGATTATGGTTGGGACAGGGCTATAATCCTGCCTCAGGCTGGGGCTTGGACTAGAGCAAGGGTTTCCAGCCTCTTTCACCGGCGGGCCCCTGAGCAGTGCTGAATAGCAGAGCAAGACCCCTTCGAAGTGTAAGTGCAGCTATTCACACGCATCCTACTTACCTTTCCCCTTAAACCAGGGCCGGGCGAAAGGGCGGCTCTGGCCACAGCCAGACTCCATTTCCCAGTAGCCCCTGCTGCTGCCGGGGCCGCTTGTCCCTGCGTCCGGGAACGGACTACTTGTCAGGCTCGCGGAAGGAGACGACCACGTCAAGAACGTGGCATTCCGGTTGCCATGGCGCCCGCGGCGGGTGGCGATTGGCGGCGCCGCGGGGGCCGATGGGAGCGCGGCCCTGTTTCAAAGCGGCGGGGCCCTCGCGGTTGGGGGGGCAACCGGCGGGCGCGGTGACGCAGTGGGGCTGTGCGTAGTGACGTGGCAGACGGTTGCCGCGCGCCACTAACG
>NW_005841965.1:287896-291602 GCF_000455745.1 Alligator sinensis
CAGCTCCGGGGACGAGGCGTCGCTTAGCTCCTCCACGGGTTCCTTCTCCCGGGGCCACAGGTAACCGACCCCCCCCCTTTTTTTCTTCCTCCGCATCGGGGGTGGGGAAGAGCCGTGGCCCCCCCCTGGACCCCCGGACGTCTTGCTCTCAAGTCAGGTCGCCCAGAAGTTCCCAAACGGTGGGTCGCGGTAGGCCTGGCCCATGACTAACCAGCTGTGTGGTCCGATCCAATAACCGACATCAAGTGAGAGCGCGAGGCATCGTAAAATACCGACCTTATCGAGGAACCTTTTGTCAGATTGTTTTGCATCTGTGACGCCTACACATGCCTTCAGCTTGCTCTGGCCCTCAAGGAGGAAGGTGGTGACAGCCTTATTTCCACTGGTGTTGCCTGTCATGTGCAGCCCTGCTCCCCGCACAGTCCTGGGCGGGCAGGGTGGACCCTTGTGTGGACAGCAGTGCCGGGTGTGTTTGGAGCCAAGAGCGAGCCGCTGCCTCTGCTCCAGCGGGCCCCCCATGGCCCAGTTGTGGCTGCTGGGGTGGAGCTGCTTTTGCAAAGGCACCCAGTGCCCGGTGGAGCAGGACATCCCTTGCATGGCACCTTCCCCACCCACGCACAGGCCAGCTCTCCATGGTGTGCACTAGTGTTGCCATGGCAGCAGCAGGAGCCGGTAACGGTCCATTTGTTGCTGAACATGGCGCCCTGTGACTGCGGCCCAGTGCCCCTTCCTCCTCTCGTTGCTTGTCAGGACTTGTAGTCTGCTATGCGCTCAGGCCTGTAGTGGGGCATGGAGACTGCAATGCTTGTCAGGGTGCTGCAGGCATGTGGCCATATTTATCGGCTACAATGACCAAAAATATCCAATAGCTGATAACATCATTTCTCCTTTTTAATGATGCCGATCTGATAGCCAACCGATATATCAGTGCGCCCCTAGTGAAAATGCCCATGCTTGATCATTACAATAAAAGTGCTGTGTTATTTGGCAAGCTAGTGATAAGCATTTCAGTATGTGCATGAACTAACACAAATCTAGGAAAGCTTCTCCAGGACCAGAGGAGCTGAGTCCAAAAGCATGGTTGTGATCACAGTACTTTGACAGAACTTGGTCCAGTTGATCATCCAGACATGGAAAGCATTGAAGGGAGTTGGGCAAGCTGTTATCAGAAGAGCCCCTACCCCTATGGTTCCTGTATCCTCCACGTTCTGTTCCAGTCAAGCTGCTGCTCTACTGCCACTGGGAGAGCAATGAGAGGGGAATTTCTACCCGAGTGATAGGAGCTTGGCAAAAATTACCAGTACGATCTTAGGTGGAGCTGCCAGCACTTCCTACTCTATAATGATTCCAGGCCAGGCATGCTTTCAGTAAGCCTGGTGGTAGATTACTTGTGGTGTATTTATTTAATAGATAGAAAATGTCGTGCTGTATAACCATTCAAATCACAATTTTTCATACGTATCCAAGTTGAGTTAGGGGGTTCATCTAATAACAAATCCCTCTCAAGAACATGTTCCCTTCAGAAATCTGTGATCTTCTGAAAGCAAGCATAGTTTTGAATACACTAGCACTTCAGAAAATGGACCTGTGGCTTTCTGTCAGATTTAGACAATTTTGCTTTGTATAATCTATTTAGATCTTCATAGCAGTAGGGTTTTCTACACCCAAATGAATGCTCTGACGACCAGCTGAAGAGTCATTCTTACTCATTTTTTGATTCATTGCATAAGTATTTTATACAAATTGGAGAAGCATTAGCAAGAGAGGCTGGGAGCACCATGTTCCAGAATACACTGTATTCTAGTAGCTAAGGGAGGACAAAGATGTATGTTTGAATTCCCTCCTGTACTAGAGGGAATTAAACTTTGTCTCCTTCAGCCTAAGTGTATTTTTAAGATCGGGTTTTCAACTGAAAGTTAAACTTATCACCCTGTTGCATATTTATCCTATTTTCTGCAGCTAAAACTTCAGAGAAATTAATACAAATTAATGAGTGATTTCAGGTTGCTTTTTCTGTAGCATTTAATATGAACTTACTTTGCTTGCACTGAAATTAATGTGTAGAGTTAAGAGTCAGGAATAACTTTTGTGGTCTTAGTTCTACGATTCGTTCATTTTGTCATTATCTTTTCTGACATTCAAGGAAATAATGGAACTGTAATCTAACTAGAGCCACATGCTGAAGAAGTATCTAAGACGCCTTCTGCAAAGTTACGAATCTGCACAAAAGCCTCTTTGCTGTGTCACGTTATGAATTTGTATGCATTATCATAGCTTCTAATTATTACATTTCAGGTTGCTGCCATCTATTGAATAGATATTTTAGATGATTGTAGATTGTATTTTAAATTATTTTCTAACAAGTGAATTATCTTTAATTTTTCAAGTTTAATCTTGTGTTGTTTTCTAATTATAGGCCTCATGTTTGTCAGCTTCCTATTTCTGTCCTCCCTGATGTTCCCAGTTTAGTGAATAATACTGTGTGTACCTGAATCCAGGACCACCCTGAATTTAGGATGACTCCCCAGTTATTAGATTTTAGACATGGAAAATTATAAATTTCTTTTAATTTTCCATGTCTACAATCTGGGTGTTGGAGGATCCTCTTAAACCAGGGGTGGGCAAAATAAGGACCGGATGCGGCCTGTGAAGAGTATTTGTCTGGCCCATGGCAGGTCCCTTGGTCCCACCTGGCCCAAGCGCTGTCCACCCATGGCATGTCCTGCCACCCCATGAGCATGCAGCAGGGCTGGGGCAGCTTCACAGTTGTACTTCCTTTCTAGGCAGCCCAGGTGGTGGCAGCTCCTGGCCGCAGCCCTGTGGTACCAGTGGGGAACCCGCATGCACAGCCCTGAGCCCAGCCAGCCCCTTGCCTGCTCCGTACTGCCCACCCAAGCTGAGTAGCTGCAGTGACTGGACAGAAGCTGCTGCTCAGCACAGGTGAAAAGCAGCCCCTCACCACTGCTGAGCCGTTCTTGCTGCAGCTGGCTGGAGTCCATGCCTGAGCTGCCCTACTGCTCCTCTGCACTGTCACTGCTGCCCTGCGGGGTGTCCCAGAGGCAGCAGTGACGGCAGCAGAGAGAAGCCGCGGAGCAGCCTAAGCGCGGGCTCTGGCCGGATGCAACAAGAATGGCCCAGTGCCAGTGAGGGAGAGGGGTGCTTTTGCCCCCTGCCAGCAGCAACTTCTGCCCAGCTGCTTCTCAGTGTGGTTGGGTGGTCCAGAGCAAGTGTGGTTGGGTGGTCCAGAGCAAGTGTGGGGTGGGCCAGGTCGGGGTTGTGCGCATGGGTTCCAGCTGGTCCTCTCGGCTGGGGTGAGTCTAGAGTGGGCTGGGGTTCAAGTTGGGGCTGCACGCTGTTGGTAGTGGCAGGAAAGAGCCAAAGGGCGTGCGGGCTCCAGGCTCTTGGGTGGGAGGGTGCTGACTGCCTCAGGAGAGCATGCCTGCTGCCTTGCTCACGTGCATATGACCTCTCCTGGACCAGCTCTTTGGCAACCATCTCCCCTACATGGCAAAGCTGTGCTAATGCTGGGGCTTCGAGGTGGTGGCCCCAGGAGCTCGCATATATCACACCTCCCCAGCTTGGGCCCTGCAGTTGCAGCTGTTGCCATGGGGGCCCATTGGCTTCCATAGCAACAGCAGGCAGGGGAAGGTGGAGTGGAGGCTCCAGTAACCAGGGCTGTAGGTGCTATAAACCGTCGCCAGCAGCA
>NW_005841965.1:291618-299877 GCF_000455745.1 Alligator sinensis
CTGTTTGCCCTGCCCAGTGTGTGGGAGGGCTGTCACTGCTAGGGCACACGTGCATGTGTGTCTATGTCCCACGCACACCTCACCATGCCCATACATCTTCCCTCAAACACCGTACCCACCCACACCCCTCCACAAATCCCACATACCCCCCCACCACACATCCAGCCCCCCCAAGCACACCCCACACACACATACAAGCATAAGACTTTATTTTGAGCTATTTTGTGATTAGCTCTATATACACTATGCAAACGCACGTAAAAAAGGACAAAAATATTTTTAGAACAAAATATACCAAAAATCAAACATTGTTTATAATATATGATTTGGTATTTTTCCAGTTCCAAGATGGCAAAACCTTGCCAAAAACAGTATTTCTGGGGGCAACGTGAGGGGCTACCAGAGACAAAGGTCAGGGGTTGGGGCGGGACTTTGGGTCCCAAGGTGGCACCCTGCGGGGGGGGGGCTACCTGTCAAGGGGTGGAGCTACTCTTGTAGCCTTCGACATCTCACCAAGTCTCATTAAGCCTTCCTCCAGACAAAGTAAGTGCGCACCCCTGTGTTATCAAAACACCCCACCACTGCCCCAGAGAGGTAGTAGCAGGGAAAGCAGGAGCTGGGGGACAGGCAGCCTGCCTCACAGCCCTTTTGCCCCATCCTTGTTGCTTGCGTCCCCTGCTGCCCATTCCCCTCGGTGCCTCCCCCTGCTACCCTTTTCCCTTGTGCTCCCCTCTTGCACTGGACACACCTTTCCCATGTTCCCCCCCCAGCAGCATGCATCCTATCCCTCTCATTTCCACCTGTGCTGCACACCTCATTCCCTGTGCCCCTTCCATGCTTCCCCACCTTCCCCCGGGGCCTTTTCTTATGCTCCATGCATCCCTTGCCCTGCACTCCCCTGCTGTCCTTTCCCCTGTGCTGCCACCCAGACTGCACGCCCCTTCCCCATTCTCTCCCTAGTACTGTGCACCCCTTCCCTTTGGTCGCCCCAGCACTGTGTACCCTTTCCCCTTGTGCCCCCCTATACCATGTATGGTTCATACTCGAATCTAAAATGAGAGGTTCCCATCCATGCTGCATGGGAGGAAACTTCATCTTAGATTTGAGTAAATACGGTAATTTCATGTTTCTAACTTGCAGTTGTCACTAATGAAAATAAATAAGACTACATTTGAAGTCCAAATAGTGCCATTGCTTTTGAATCTTCAACACTTTTCACATATTAAAAATGAACATTCTTTAAATAAAGATTCAGTTTATCTTGGCAATATTGTACAGTAAACTCTAGTTAATTTATTATTCCACAGGATATGTTAATAATGGCAAATTTTTCCAGTAGTGACCAGTTATCAGGTGTTAACATCAGGTGGAGAGAGGGGGAGGGGGCACAGGACAAACAACAAATTAGGCCACGGTGGCAAATAATCCTATGGTGTATTAACCAGAGTTTACTGTACCATAGGGGTGCACTGATAGAGATTTTTTGGGCTGATACTAATGGCCGATTTTTAATGAGCCATATTGGTTGATACCGATCCGATTGCTGGTATGTGGCCTGGCAGCATGGAGAGCAGCATCTGGCTGGTAAGTCTGTTATGGTGGAAGGGGCGAGGGGGAGGGAAGGGGCGTGGGGGGCAGAGTGAGGCCTCCGTGGTGAGGGAGGGAGTGGGGCTGGTTCTGGGGCTGGGGCAGGCGTTGCATGGGTGGGGTGCGGGACACGGCCACGCTTTGTCCGGTGTGGAGGCGGCTCCCACTGCTGTGCGTACCCTGAGAAGGCACGGAGGGGTATGTTCCCCCCCAGATCTGTGTTCAGGGTGAGGGTAGGCTGTCGTTAGGGCCAGAGGTGGTGCCAGGCTCTTCCCAGCATGGGGTTTGGGCCAAGCTGCGCTCAGGATAGATGGCAGTGCTGCTGGGAGCGGGGGTGGGGTCTACCACGAATTTTGGGGTGGTTGCAGCCCACCCTGTAGCCCCTCTCCAAGCACCACCGCTGTCTTCCCTGAGTACAGCCCTGGTCCAAACCCTGGCAGGAAGAGCCCGGCACTATCCCTGGCCCCAACCTGTAGCAGCAGCCCACCCTTGCCCTGCACGCAGATCTGGGGCGCACATGCCCCCCCATGCTTTCTTAGGGTGAATGCAGTGACAGGAGCCACCCTCCCTCCCCACATTCCCTGGACGAGCTGCTCACGGCTCTGTCCCATGCCCTGCCCCGCCCTGCCTGGGCAGTGCCAGCCCCACTCCTTCCCTCACTGTGGAAGCCTTGGTCTGCCCCTCTACACTACTTTCTTCCCCTCCTCCACAATAGACTTACCAGCCTGACGCTGCTCTCCATGTTGTCAGGCAGCACTCCTGGCCCTGTGCATGCTGTGGCTCACGGCATTTATCGGTGATTTTATTGGCCACAAAAACCAAAAAAGGCCGATTTCCGATAATGTCAATTTTTCTTTTATTGGTGCTGATATGATATGGTCTGATGCATAGGTGCACTAATACTGTACCATTAATTTCTGGGTGCTCCAGAAACATCTTTAATAAGACAGTGTACCAACTCAGAGAAATGAAGGTAAGGAACCACTTACATTCAGCACAAATTGTTGGGTGAAAGAGAAAAGAAATTTGTATTCTTGTATTTTCACCTTTAAATAACAGAAGCTTCTATAAGCAAGAAAATGCATAGAAAGCTCACATATTGGTAGCTTATAAAAGTTTATCTGCATTTATTAAGCATACTTTCATGTATGAGAGAATATTTGTATGTAGTAATGAAAATACTTTATTGATACAAGGTTAGGATGCTTACTTATGTATGGGCAAGCTGTGGTTGAATTATGCAAGATACCATTAGAGTGCTAACAGAACCTTTATACTATTCCATCCAGTGTTCTTTGAAATATCCATTTCTCAACAAGTTTTTTTTCTGTACAAGGTTTAGAAAGGATTTTTAAAATTATATAAGGACTACTTGCATTTGTTCTTAAAGTTCAAGTACCTTGATGCTATGGATCCGCTATACAATATTTAAGTCATCTACTCCAACTTGCTGCTCAAGACCGCATCAGTGTGCAATTATTGACCACTAATTAGCAGAGATGCCCCAACACATTGGTCCGATATCGGATCAGTACCGATATAAAGAAAATTGGTTGTATCAGAAATCGTCCCAATGGGGCTGATAATTTGGCTGATTAAATTCCTGTGTGTGCATGCAGGTAGCAAGGAGCACAGCTCGGCAGTGTGGAGAGCTGCTTCCAGCTGGTAAGTCCATTGTGGTGGAAGGGGAGTGGGGAGGGAAGAGGGTATGGGGGGCAGGGGTGAGGAAGGGGGCAGGGGCAGGCCAGCTGGGGTGGTGCAGCTATGGCCTGGAGCTGGGGCTGCGCTGGGCTCTTCTTGTTGGGGTGGGGCGGGGGCTACAGAGGGGGTGCAGCCACCCCAAATTTCACTGTAGCTCCCTTTTACCGCTGCCATGTGCCCGGTGCAGCCCCGGCTCTTTCTGGCTCAACCCCTGCCTCCCTCCATGTGCCAGGAAGAGCCAGGGCTGTGCTGGGCTTGTGGCCGTGGCCGTGGCAGTGCTGGTGCAAAATCTGAGCCCTGGCTCTAGCCTGCAGCTGCAGCCTACCTACCCCACTCCGCACAGATCTGGAGGGCAGATGCCCTACCCCTCCGGGGTGCACGCAACTGCGGGAGCAGCCTCCCCTCCCCCGGACGAGCCACGGTTCTGTCCCACACCCCGCCCCAGCTGGCCTGCCCCTGCCCCTATCCCCTTTCTCACCACAGGGGGTGGGGGGATAATCTGCCTCCCCCCCGCCCCTTCCCCTTTCCCTCCTTCCACCACAACGGTCTTACCAGCTGGAGGAAGCTCTCCACGCTGTATTGGAAATCGGTATCGGCCGATATGCCTTCTTAAAATTGGATATCAGTATCGACCCCCAAAATCTCTATTGGTGCACCCCTGTTAGTTAGGGTTGAAGGGTTACAAGGTTTTGGTCTTGTCCCTAGTCAGAAATAGCATATTATATTACTTAGTTTTTATAAGCCAACATTTTTAGCAGATATACTTTCCAACCCTTGCTTTTCCATCCTCTACATGCAAGGAAAAGGATGGAACCACTCGTATAGGAATATTTGCTTGTTTCTGTCTTGTTTATGAATGGCAGCCGTTCAGAACACAGCATTAGAGGTGGTTCCAAAATAAATTGCTTAACAGAGTACAAGCAAGACATCTGCAAGTGCCAAATAACTTTTGGAACAAATTTATTAAATTTATCAGAGTTGCAGTGTAAGAGTCACTGTGTCAATTGCTGGAATTAACTTTGAAATTAAAATTGTTAAAAAGTACAGTAGTATCATCACAATATACATCTTTATTTTTAATCCATTAGTGTTGAAGGCTTTAAAATAGCAGAAAAGAAAAAGCAGTCACCTGTGACAGAAAATCTCTCACCGTGGGAAGAATGGTTCATTTGCAAAGAGAGAGAGCTACGTGCCCACTTACAAGCCAGAGCTATGGAGGTGAGTATATCTGATTATTTTCCCTTAGATTTGGCAGCAGACAAACAGGCACCAAAAGACTAGTTTTCCGTCTCCATAATGAAAAATAGGTAGCTTTGTTCTTTATCTTTAATGTATTTAGACACGCATAGCTTTTGTGTTTGGCTACACCAGTGTGATTCATGCTTTGTTCATTTTTCTTTCTCTAAAAGTTATTCCTCATTGAAAATGTGGTACATATACTTTGCTTACCCAAGTATCTGGTAATGGTTCAGATTTAAGGGATTAAAACATATTTGTATAATTGGTACTTTGATTTTCATTATGGTTATCTACGCCTGCATTTTAGCAATAAAACACGACAGAGCGTGTATATAGACATGCTGAGGAACATGGTTAGGCATGAGGGGTTGTTTGTCAACTGCTTAAGTGTTCTCTTATAAAAGTTTGGTACCTTCTCTCAGAATAAGTGCTCTCCATCCAGAATTTCTTTCCCTTCATCTATCTGCTGTCTTCTTAAAAATAACCTATCCTTGAATACTGACACTGAATAGAATGAAGTTTGTTAATTGTCTTGTTCTTTCCCTAATTATTGCATTGCATTGCATTGCAGGTTGGGAAAGTATAGGTTAGTGGTTAAAATACCAGACTGCCGATTGGATCACTGGGTTCATTTCTTATCTCTACCATTGCCTCTCCTTGTGTACCCTTGAACAATCTTCAAATTTGACTCTATCTACTGATTCCATTTGCAATATAAGTACAGCATATATCTCAGAAGTTGTGTGGCTTACCAGTAGTTTGTAGCGTATTTGCAATTCTACAGAATTGTAAAATATTTTATATTGTGTTAAAGGTTATTGGGGAGCTGAAATTATTTGCTAAATCCCCAAAACATATACTGACTTTTCTAGCATTTCACTTGTTCTTTTGAACTTTCCTTTTTCATTTGTTTCCTAATTGAGGAAAGCTAATTTTTGGTGCAATATGTGGTATATGTAATAGTACTTACTAAGACTGGATCAGAACCAAAATAGTAGTTTTCTCTATACATGTCAAGTGAGGAAATGTTCTATAATAACAAACATAACTTCAAGTTTTTTCCTTTTTTACATACACATTTTTAAGAATAGTCACAGGATAAAAATAGGCTTATAACAAGGGAGAAATCAATAGAAGAGTTAAAAGATTTTTAATCTATTGAAGTTGTAATTCTGAAACCATTCCTACCATTTGCAGTGATTTTGATAAAAGCTTATATACTTGTTTTTCAGACCCCCGAAATAACTTGGATATAAAAAAACAGTATTAGGATTCTGTTTTAAAAATATTTTAAATAATTTTTCTCGGGACATTAAAGCTACAGATTTCTGTTGTCTTTATAAGTATCCTGTACAGAGGCAATGTAGATTGGAATGGATTTTTCTTTCATTAAGGCTATTTTACAATATGTTAGGGTATCAGTCATTCTGGCAGAGAAGACAGGATCCCTACAGTGTAGGTTCATCAGGACCTTCAATAGATGGTTCTTGCCTTAATCTTGTTAGAATACGAAATTAATTATATTTTCAAACAATCTATTTTTTTCTTGATTTTTCTCTTTTGGGCTCTTGCGGAAGAGTTAGGGGCACTTTTAATTTTTCTTTCACTTCAGATCCAAGAAGAGTCATTAGAAATGGAAATTCTTATTTAAGTTGAATGCAGGATCAAGACCTTGAAATCAATTTTGAGGCTATAGTATGCAAATTGCATTTATTTATTTAGGATAAAACTCATCTTAAAATGTGAATGTTCATTCTATATCTTCCATGTTGCAGGGGTGTAGATTCTAGCCATGTTGGTCTAAGGACATAGGCAGACAAAGTTCCTTGGGTGAATTTGATATCTTGTATTAGATTTTTGGGTTGGTCTAATAAAATAAAAGATATCAAATTCACCCAAGGAACCTTGTCTGCCAATGTTCGTTCTAGGCTTTTTGGATTAGAAGTTAGAATTCTTAATGGAAACTTGATCAAAGTCCATTTTGTTTTTTGACTTCTAGAGACCCATTAAATAAATGGAAACATTTCTTGTCCATAGAAATAGAAATGTACCTTATGAATTTTTCCCACCTTGGTCATGGTCCCTGCTCTGTGACTTCTGGTTATTTCTTAACTTGAGAATTTTTAAAAGCTTTCTACTATTATGTGTGCTGATTCAACTCCACTAATATTAACATCATTAAGAGTGTTAGTATAGACGTGCTATCATTGCATTTTTAAGCACTGCCCTATCTAATCTACTCAGGGCAGTCGTACTGTGAAGAACTTCTGCTTTTAAGCCTGAACTGTATGCATTTCAAGTGACTCATTTTCATATAGCAACCAAAGTGAGTTGTATACGTTTTGCTTTAATTAGGAAATTAATCAACAACTGGAGAAAAGAAAAGAAAAGCAGGAACTTGAAAGAAGAAAAAAGATTGCAGAAGAGAAACACAAGGAATGGGTACAGAAAAAGAATGAAGAGGTAAATACTGTTTTAATTCAATATCATGTACAATTCTTAAAGATAACTGGGTTTAGAAATAAGGTTTTATAATATAAAACTCTCAAAAGTACAGTATTTAGATGTGAACAATATATTAATATGAGTTTTCTAGTTCAGTAGAACTGAAAGCTCTACTTCTAGAGGCTGGTTTTGTTCTGCTAGTTGTTTTACAGTTTTTAATAAGATGCTAGGTCACCATTGAACTAAAGGAAAGATGTATGTTCTGTAGGTGCGTCTACATGAGATGCTTAATGCTCATTGGACTAATTCTACTGCGCATTAGCATGGCTGGCAAAAGCCGTGCTAATACGCAGTAAATTAGACCAGTAGGCATTAAGCATCACACAGTGTTCATGTGCACTAATGCACAATAGCACTGATTACAGCACATTAAGTTAGTACGTGTTATTTCAGATGCAATAAAAGCTGTGTTAACCAGTATTTAAGTAACCGGAACACTCTATTAATCAGAATTTCCTTCTGGCTGGCTGACCAGTGGGGAGCTGGGGGGAAAGCTGGCATGCGGTGTGGAAAGCTCGCTGCCGCCACCTACCACTCTGCATTGCCACTACTCTGTGTGCTGCCCCGCACCCTGCCATGTGTCCGGCCCAAAAATCCCTGCCCTCAAGTAAACAGAATTTTTATATAACTGGTATCCCCCTTACCCCACTCATGCCAGATAACAAACCTTTTACTGTACTAATTTAAATCACCATAATTATGGCACATTGATGAACATGTAGGCATGCCCAGTGTTGAATCATTTGTGGACAAACAATATATTTCTCTTTAATCAGTCCCATTTTAGTTGCAGTATGGTTCTACTTCTTGCAATATCTCCAGAAAAGAGATCAAAACACCCTAGTTCCCCCAAAAGGTACAACACACTATTCTAAATCTAGTGGAAAGTGCATTTGACTAAAATGGACAGTGCCATGATTTATATGCATCATACACGTATCTTTGTTAGAGGTGCACTGATATATTGGTCCATATTGGATTGGCACCGATAAAAGGAAAATTGACATTATCAGCAATTGTCTTTTTTTGACCGGCGGAGCCGATAATGTCACCAATAAATGCTGCATGCATGCTCACAGCCACAGCATGCACGCGACCAGGAATGCAGCCTGCCATCTAGGAGAGCAGTGTCCAGCCAGTAAGTCTGTGGGAGGTAAGGGCATGGGGAGGGGGCAGATTGAGGCCCCCACATGGATAGAGGGAGTGGGGCAGGGGCAGGTGCTGCCC
>NW_005841965.1:299887-305157 GCF_000455745.1 Alligator sinensis
GGGAAGAGGCTGATGCAGCCCCTAGCCTGCAGCAGGCAGCCTTCGCCCCGTGCACAAATCTGGGCGGTACATGCCTCTCATACCTTCCCCAGGTGTGTGCTTAGCAGAGGGAAGCTGCCCCCCCTCCCTGCCCCACCCTGTGGCTCCACCCTGTGCCCCGCCCAACCCTAGCCTGGTAGTGCCTGCCTCTGCCCCATTCCCTCCATCACCATGGGGGCCTCAATCTCCCCCCACTGACTTAACAGCCAGACGCTGCTCTCTAAGCTGCCAGGCTGCATATTGGCTACCAGATCAGTATCAGCTGATATGGATGGTTAATAATTGGCCATCAGTATGAGCCAAATCATCTTTACTGGTGCACCCCTAATCTTTGTTTTACTTTCTAATTTATGAATAAAAGTTTATAAAGGCATTATATGGCTCCACATATGATTTATGAACCAACTAGTAATGATTATTTATCCACGCCAAGTTTTTGTTGCTAAAATAGTCTTATATTTTAGAGGGAACTGAATGGCACTGGGAACTAAAAGTAAGTTTCATAGATTTCATAGACATTCGGGCTGGAAGGGACCCTGGAGGATCATTGAGTCCAGCCCCCTGCCCAGGGGCAGGAAGTCAGCAGGGATCATAGGATCCCAGGAAAACAAACATCCAAAAGTGTCTTGAAGGCGTTCAAAGTGGGTGCTTGAACCACCTCTGGCGGCAGTCTATTCCAAACCTTGGGGGCTCCGACAGTAAAGAAGTTCTTCCTTATGTCCAGCCTGAAATGGTCACAGAGGAGTGTGACCATTAGATCTTGTCATCCCTTGGGACGCTCTGGTGAACAGACTTTCCCCCAAGTTAAAATTGCCTTCACCAGTTTCTAATGACAATTGGCAAACACCGCAGTAATTTTTCTGGAGTATGTTACAGACTTATCTGTGAAGTATTTAGGCCCTATTCTTAAGTAGGTAGTTCCAAGTAAACAAGTTTTGTGTGGGGTTTTTATTTTTGGTTTTGGCTTTAAGTGACATCCCTGTTTGCAGTCTCAAAAAGCCCAAGACTTCATTGGATGTGGAAAACTGACTGCTCCATCATCCCTCCATGTCAGAGTTTGTATGTGGGAAAACTGTCTTGCTCTAAGGCTGTTTGTATCTATTTTGTTAGTGTAGACAAGGTTGTAGTTGTGTGCTTTTCATGTTGTTGAATTCTATTTTCTAAAACCTTTCATTAATCGTAAGGGATTGGAATTATTATAAAGAGGAAAGTAATTCTTAAGACCTGAAGTCCACTGGCATAGTGAATAATTTATTTTGGATTCTAACCAATGTAACTTAGAACAGATGATGGTTCGGAATGCTTTGCGCCATATAAGGCACTTATTAAAACTTACAGTAGTACAACTGTTTTATTAAAAGAATTTGAGACTTGGTTTAATTTCGAGCTAGGATATGATCAGCTTACATAAAATGTTTTGGCTTCTATATTACTTATGCTATAAGAATTTACTAGCATTTTCTTATAACTCATGCTACTACTCCAAAGTCTGCTCCCATTTAGTGAGAGTTCTTTGTAGGTCAGAAAATTCACTTTCTAACGTCTTTTTCTATGGTCCTTATAGTGTCAGCTCTATTATCTAGAGATTTGTTTATTTCCATTATTCTTTTCCCTTCTACCAGTACAAGTCTGAAAGAACTAGTTTTGTGTCTCTGTCTGGATCTTTTCTTTTTCTTTTCTTCTTTCACTTAAGAAAATTGTTGTCACTATCAAGAATTGCTTCTGCAGGTTCCTAGTCTTTGGAAGTGTTTGAGTCAGGAGTGCAAGTTCAGGAAATATACAGAAAAATGTAACAGCTTTATGCTTACCAGGCCCAAATATTCAGTGGAAGACAACGTTTGTATGTTTACCTATACTCATTTCCTTTTTGTCTGCCTTTTAACAATTCAGGTTTAGAACTATTACTTTCTTTTGCAGTTTTTGTATTTAGAAACTTTCACAGATGTTGGATTTATGTATTGCGTGTCTAGTTTGCGATTCAGTTTGTTTATACCTTAGATTGACTTCAAATCTGTGCAGGTTGTGATCCATATTCATAATGTGGATCCCTACTGACCTGCTCCACAGAATTTGAAACAGTATCAGTGACTGACTAAAAGATCATAGAACTTAAAAAGATGGAGGCAGACGGGATTTCCGGAGGTTGTTTAGTTCAGTGGTGCTCAAGTTTTTGGCTCCGCTGGGCCTGTCCATGGGTTGGATCAAGTCCCACGTGCTAGGGTTGGACTTTGTGAGACCTTGGCTGGCCCCCCAACATGCTGGGATCAGGCCTTGGGACCTGGCACCATCCTCTCCTAGTCCAGGTACTGGAGTTGGGCCTAGGGATTGGAGCTGCACCTGCCTAGCACCATGCACTGGGATTGGCTGCCCAGTCTGGTGCACATGGCTCAGGCTCTCCACGGGCCCAGAAATTTGACATCAGGGGAGCAGTGCCACCATTCCCTTGCCATATTTCCGGACCTGTGAGGAGCTCCTTGGGCCAGATGACACAGTGCTAGGAAGTGGATTTGCCCCATGGGTTAGGGGTTGAGCACCTTTGATCTAGTCCAATCTCCTCAGGAAATCTATTCCATACAGGTGTTTGGCACTCACTGCTGCCCGATTCATTTGGCCCTCATCTAGAGGGTCTCCATTGGTGCCTATACACCAGCTCCCAACACGTTCTGATTAGAATGCATCAGAGCAGACTCACTTCAGTCTGCTGGAACATTCCAGTTGGAACGCTCTAGCATGCTGCAGCATCTTGAGTATTCAGTGCCCCACATTTCAGAATGGTGGTGGGGGCACTTTATCTAAACCTCATTGTATAAGATTTAGTTAAAGTACCCCCTGAATACATGAAAATGCTGTCACAGAGCAGCTCTACAGAGCCTCTGTAATTGTAACGGCCCTCCCCTCCACCCACTGAAGTATGTGTATAGGCACCCCAGTGCCCAGAAATTTGGTAATAGGATAAGCAGTAGCAGCTTTAATTGCCATGCCTCCAGGGTTTGCAGCAATTAACTGCTGCTGCTCCCTTGCCATGACATTTCTGAACCTCTGGGTAGCCCTGTGGGCTGGATGTCATGGTTCTGCAGACTGGATCTTGGTCACTCCTGGTCTGACCTCTATTAAGACTACATGAACAACCTTATTGCATAAATACAGAGCACAATACTTAAAAACATCAAAAATGCCCTAATGTAAGTTCAGTCTTGGCATGTGGGGCTTGATCCCAGGTAAAGACTGTGACAAAGGTGCTATCAATGTCCTGCAAGGACAGGAAGTAGGCAGTACTTGAAGATCCTGTTAAAAGACCTGCTTTCTTTACACTGGTTTGGAATTCCACTTGAAGTGGCAGGAGCATGGAGCACTGTGGAGGACTGAGCCCTCCTTTTCATGACCTGTAAAGTGTGCATATTTAACAGGAAGTGCTTGTACACAGTACTTATTTTCTTCAGGGATATTTTTGGAGCATTTCTGTCATTTTTGGAATGTTTCAGAGAGCATGTATATCTATCCTCTCACCTTTTAAAACATTTCAAAGGCTTTTCATAGACATTTCATAGATTTCATAGACATTAGGGCTGGAAGGGACCTCAGAAGATCATTGAGTCCAAGAGGTTCAAATATCTGTCTATACTGTATAAATTGGAGACTAAGTACAGACAGTCAAAAAGCATGAGGCTGAATTGATTCAGTCTTTGCAGGTAGCTAGAATGGGCTGTGTGTTTTGTTTCCTCTTCCTGCTGCCCCTGAGGTCTCTGGGATTTGCAGTCCATAATCACAGCAGCATGACTCTGCAGGGTTGTTCATCACTTCCTCTTCTTGCTTCCAGGTGCCTTTGGGACTTGCAGTCCACAGTCACAGTCAGCAGTAAGTTTAGTAAGGCAGGGCAGCTCTGTACTTGCGGGTGGGGGGGGAGTTTAACTCCGCCTCCCTGGCCCCAAGACCCAGCCAAGGTTTGTCTGGGGAGGCCAGTGAGCCAGCCCCCACTCTTCCAGCTAGGGAGCAGAGGGGTGGGGCCAGCTCTGCTGTCTGGAGCAGACAGCTCAGCCCAACCCAGGGCTGTAAAATGCTGGGATGCTGTGAGACTCTGATTTAACTTGAACCAGGAAGGGGTCTGGAAGAGAAGTTTCGTAAACTGGTTTGACCTAAGTCAGTTAAGTCTGATACTACATTCAACCAAGTTTATCTTAAACCAGTTTCAGCCATTTTGAAACTAGTTTATGTGTACTGACTTGTACTCTGTTACAGGTTTAAACCAGTGTCTGATCATTTAACTGTTTTATGTGCAACTTCTGTCCCTAGCCTTTGTGACTAACACGGTTCCAAATGTATTTACGCTTGATGTGTGCTTTGGGTGTATCACGGTGTGCAAGCCTCTAGAGCATGAGTGGGCAAAATCCAGCCTGTGAGCTGGCAGTGGACTCTATTTCCCAGCAGCCCATGCCCACATGGCTGGGGCTTGTCTCCATGGAGACCCCAGCTGCACCTGCACTATGATAGCAAGGTTGGGGTTGCCACGGCCACTGGCCCCAGCCACGCTGACAGGGCATGCAGCAGGTCAGAGCAGGGGGCTGCTTCAGAGCTGCTGGGATCTCGCAGCGGGAGCAGCTCGGTCTGGGGCAAGGGCAGAGCTGCAATCTGCAGCCTGTATGCTCTGGGCAGGGGTGTGCAGGCAGCTGATCACGGCTCTGCCCCAGCTCAGGACCAGGCTGTCAGCACTGCAGGGAGCCAGGGCAGAGCTGTGATCTGCTGCCTGTGCGCCCCTGCCTGGAGCATGCAGGCTGCAGATTGCAGTTCTGCACTGGCCCCGGACCAAGCTGCCCCTGCCACAGGATCCCAGCTGCTCTGGAGCAGCCCCCTGCCCTGCCACGCACCTTGCCAGCATGGCTGAGGCCAATCTCCATTGCAGCCCCAGCCTTGCACTATCAAAAGCGCAGGGGCTGCTGGAAAATGGAGTCCGGCTTCTGGCTCTAGAGGAAGCCTCTGCAGCCTTGCATAAGAAATGGTTAAGAGAAGAACAACCAAGTGAATGTTCTTTACTTCAGTTTCTTCCAAGGATTTCATTCTATCCATCAGAATTGGGATGCATGTTCAGGGCACGGGCCAAACTTCCTCAGAACTCAGCCTGGCTCCTGCATGATCAGTTAGGGGCCAAACTCGCACAGAGGCCAGGCCGGGCTCTGCGCTAATTTGGCCCCTACCCCAGCTGGGACCTGGGCAGAGTGAGAGGCTGGGGGGACTCC
>NW_005841965.1:305167-333606 GCF_000455745.1 Alligator sinensis
GTGTCCCCCCCCCCCTGCCCCTCCAACCCCTGCTCTTGGCACAGTTCCCAATTCCTGTAGTGGCTGCTGCATGTGCGTGTATGTGCGTGTGCTAAATCAATAAAAATAGAAAAATGCCTCTAATTTAGCACAATCCTGAAAATTTCAGTTGATAAATTGAAATAAATGCTTAAAAATAAGCATCGATTTTAGCCGTCAGAATGTTAAGTGCTTCTGTATCTAAAAGCTTCTGTGTGAAGCTGCATTCACATTTTAACCCTATTATTCTTGAATCAGGAATTAGTTCAGATTTTTGGCACAGGAAACTTCATTTATGACAGTCTTCCTCTGGGGCCTGCGATTGCTGGCTTATTTCCCAAGACTGAGGACCTGCAGAGGCAGTCCTTGATGGGAAAAGTGCTGCCTGCCTGCAGCTGGATTTCTGATTATGGTCTTATGCTCTCCCACCATTCTTCCCTCTTTCTCCTGTGGTACTTCAGCTGACTAAGGGTATAAACAGTTGTAGATCTGGAGCTGTTTCAAAAGGGGGACATTTCAGAAGAGCAGTAGCTTTTATGTGCTAATTGTTACATGTGGACAAGCCGAGAACAGTGCAAGTGTAGTAAAATACTGCAGCTTTACTACTGGATGAACAATGTTAAAATTGGAGCAGTTTTGCTACATTTTATATGGTTCCTAGTTTGTCCACAGGTAACAGTTACAGGGGTGGGCAATTATTTGGGTCCGTGGGCCAAAAAGGGAATTTAAGTGAGCTGTTGCAGGCTGGGGCACCTCTGAGTTAAAACGTATTAGCTTCTGCCCTATTGAAAGAGCTCCCAATAAACATGTGGCTGAGGATGGTTTGGGCTGTAAATCTTTACATCTCTATAAATAATGGCACAGCCTCAGCAGTTACTTATGTTTTTTGAATGTGAAGCTTGCACGCTTGTCTTTAAGAATACTTTAACTGAATAACTCCACTTTTGTGTTTAAAATTCTGGAAAATAATAGTTGCATATTTTTCCTCTACCTGTTTATTTAAAGTTTTGAGCCTGAATTGCTAAAACCCTTTTTGTTCCCATTCACTTTAGCCAAGGGACCGATTGTAGAACTTTACTCCAAGTGAAGTAAATGTCCTGAATGTAGTTTGGTTAATTACTGTTAGACAGGACTCTGCTGTTATGTATGTAGTGCATGTTTAAACAGAGAAGTATATGTAAATTGCTGTGACAGGGTAATTAATTAGAACCTTGTCATAACGGTAAGAATCTCTTATGAATAAATGCTAAATATGATAGGTTAGTATAATTAAAGAAAAGGGCTGATGACAGTCTTTTTGATAAATATTTGAAAAAAATCACACTGATTTTAATGTACTCCACTCTCCTCCTAAGTTCTCTTTTAATAAGTTTTGTAACTTTTCTTCCAGTCCTTTTAAATCCAGCTTTATTAACCAAGACAATCTGACTCTTAGAAAGGTGGTATGATAGAAACTTAGTAGGCATAGGGAATCTAATTTTGGTGTTAATTTTTATTTCATCTTTAAATTTAATCCATTTTTTAAAAAAATGAATCAAACACCCAAGTACTGAATGCTTCCTTGTGTCAAAATAGGAATATTATTTTTTAAATAATTAACTTAGCATTTTACAAGTTGCATAGTTCATTTTTAAACCCTTTGTTCAGGTATTTTTTACGCTGTTGCTTGTGTATAATCTGATGTAAGGTACCATGTTAATTAGGATTAAGCTTTAGTTATTTTATTTCCCGTACAAAAGTAGTAGTAATGTTTTTGTCCCTTTCATATCAGAGCTTTTACTGTGAAATAAATGTAAAAAATGCAGAATGCAAAAATGCAAAAGTTCAGATTTGGTGGTGATATCCTGAATATTTATTTATATGCTTTAGAAGAATCAAAGGGATTATATTTTCTACTCATATCTTTTTTATGTTACATATGAACAAAAGCAATAGGGATAACTTTCTTAGAATAATCTTAACCGTTGCAGATATTTTTAGGTTTAGGTTCTCTTTAAAAAAAATACTTAAAATAGAACACAAAGAATAAGAGTATTGAAATCCATATTAAATTTTTAGGTTATTATTTTATAGAGGTCTGTCAGGGATTTGAGGGTGAGTTCCTTGTTTTGTTGCTATGTGGTAGGAATTGGATTGTCATCACAATATTTTGTCACTGTTTTTACACAACCATGAAAGAAACTAATTAAAAAATAAAGTCTACAACTGGCAGTATGCTGTGGAACACTGCAAAAAGGTGCAGTGATACTAAAATTGTAAGGTTAACATCTTTGTTTGCTTCCTGTTTCTTCAGGGGTTTTTTAAGGGTAGGGCTTCCTGGGATAGAGTTCGTTGCGTTTTTCAGTAAGTCAGTCTTTCCAAAACAGGTTCTTTCAGACCTGATGTTAGTGCTCTGTACTTGAGTCCCCTGACCAAGCCAAGCAGATGATGTATGTATTAAGCCAGGCATGTCGGATTTATTAATGCTAAAATCCTAGTGAATATCTACTGAACAGACACAAAAGTGATGTAGTCTTTAAGACTCCGCTCCACATGGGGACAAAGACATGGCTGTGCAACGTGCTGCAGTTTCTGACTTTTAGGTGTTTGACCTGGAAGTAAGATCCTCAGCCCTGATTTGGCAGCTAGGTTTCACAGAATTCAGGGGAAGAGTTATACACAGTAGAACACAATCCATAAAAGCAGCATATTGAGTAGGGCTCACTTAAGACAAGCAACAAATGCTGCTTCTCTTTTCTGCGAGACCTCAGTGACTTGAATGCTCACTCGTTATGCGAGAGGCCTGGATTTAATTCCTTCTCTGTCTGTGGAGGTTAAAATCCACATTATTCATCACTTTAGACCGTAGTACTCGCTGGGTTTCTTATTGAAGCTGTTTTACTTGCAGGAAATAATTAAATATGAATGTGTTCAGGCAGAGGGAGCAGAAGTGAATACAATTCTATAACCTACTGGTTGGGACCTTTGCCTGCATTTTAATTTAAACACTCATTGCTTAAAATATTAAATAAGTCTTTGGAGCAGGTGCTGGAACCCAGGTTTTTCCCCTTTCAGGTGAGTGACCAAAGCACTAGACTTAACAGAACAGAGCCACTTCGTGCTCTGTATGGTTCAGTGAATTTTACTTGTATACAGAATGCCACAGTTTTAGAGAACAGAAGCCTTGGAGAGTGCTTCTGTCCCAGGACAGCCTAAAGTCTGGTAAATAGAATATGGAACATGTCAGTTGTAATTTTTTCGACAAGGGAATTGAATGGAGAGTTTCCATATCTTAAATGAGAGTTCTAAACATTGAACTCCTGTATAAAAGGTGGGGATATGGCCCCACTGTCTCCTCTTCCAGCTGTGCTTAGAAGGAAAGGGGATGGCTGCCACCACACTTTGTGCACAGACCAATGTGGTGGTAATGGTTCTCATAACACATTTAATGGATTGAGCCAGTTATGTGAGATAAGTGGAGTGCCTAATCCAATGGCTATCAAACTTTTTTGGCTCAAGTTACCCCTTTTTTGATTCAAGGCAGTCCTCCATATCTTTTGTGAATCAAGCAGCACCCCATTTCAGAAACTAATTTATATATTACAGTGCTTACCTCCTTACAGAGGGGCTAGGTCGGGATGAGCCTGAGCCTGCCTTTATCTCCGGACACTTGCTCATCTCCTCACAAGGCACCCATTGAAAGATCTTGTGGCGCACCAAGGTACCTTGACATCCTAGTTGAGGATCACTGGCTTAATCTGTGGATTTTCATGTAGACATGAGTTGTTAAAATCTGTGAAAACAAAAGGACTTCTGGACTTGCTTGGAAGCAGAAGTTTTAAGTGCTGGGGCACAATGATATCAAATTTCTTATGTCTCCAAAGTTAGTTGGCAGTGGAGCAGAAATTTGAGTACTGAACTTTTGGACACAGGTGCCTAAATTCTGCCTATTTTAGTCCTGTTCAGGGCATCTAGATGACTGTACCTGGGCCTGAGTTCTTTAAACTGACTTCTGTGTATTCTCACTTTATAGTATCAAAAGACCAGTGCCTGGAATGTTTTACAAAGTGGTGGCATTTGGGAGGGAAACATTATTTATGTCTCACAACACAGAAGATTTCAGTCCTTGAGACCACATAGCAGAGGTGCAACCCCTGCTGGCCCCTATAGACCTTGAGCAATAATCTCGAACAGTATCGGTTGTGACTTGATCAGACTTTGTCCACAGATCTCTGTAAATAGATTTGAATTTAGTTTTAGTAGAGTCGATTTAGGATGATTTTTGGATAGTTTTCAGCATTCATATTTTTGGGGCTTAGATTGAAACCTAGTGTAACGCCTACATTTCCTAAGGGATTTCATTGTTGTTAAGACCGGGTAGATTTCAACAAGATTTTCTAAGTCTGACACCCACACCCAAGTTAAGTACCTTTTATCCTGGGGTGGAGCTGTCTGAAGAGACATAATCCAGAGGGAAGGCTGTGTAAAGCTATATTTAGGTTATCTTGAGCTGTCCAATTTCTAGGCTGCTATAGGGGTTGAAACTGCCTCAGTGGAACATAGAGCAGGGGGGGAATTTCCCCATGGCTGTGTGAGCTTCACTACAATCCAGACCTATGGGCCTGCTCGCTAGTCTCCCAGTCCCACCCCTTGTGCATATACTGCACAGAGAGAGAGAGAGAGAAGTATAGTCATCTCATGTAAACGTTTTGCTGACAGAATTTTGTTTTGGGGCTGTAGCAGAGCGATGGCAAGATTTGACCTCCAATTATTTTCAAGGCGGCTGGTGTGATTGACATTAAGATACTGCCAAGAGGGTCACAGAAAATAAAGAGAAATATGAAAGAAGCTTTTAATTGTATAGATTTGCTTTAGTGGCAATGCGGTTGTTTCTATCCTAATAAATTGTTTTAATGGTTTTGGGGTTTGGACAGAATGAAAGTGACACCCTTCTTCGGATTCTGCATCTTTTTGGTAGCTAAAGAAGTATAGATTAATCATTTTTTCTTTGGTTCAAGAGTTGGCAGTCATTCACTTAAGGCATTGGTACCAAGTCAAAGAAAAAAAATCCTTCTTACTGAATCATCAACTCTACCATGTGCAGCCCCAGGAATGGTTTTGGGTGGAGGACCTCCAAGTACTGACTTAGATCAGTCTTCATTAGTTATCAGCCTGATGAGATCACAGCCCAGTGTGATATACCTGCAGGCCATGTTTGTGAATGTTCTCCTTAATAATATACTTGGGTGGGGCAGTGGGAGCTTAAATCTTCCTGGCAATAAATAATGCAAGTGTATATATTATAGGAACATATTCATTGGAAAAGTTGAATCTTTTAAAAATGTATTTATAGTCACTAGTGGTTTGATGAATATATTGTTTGAACATAAGATCAAAGTCAATCTGATAAAGCCAGGTGTAAACAAATTATATGCATGTGCATACAAACGAATGAAGAATTTGTATATTAATGAATCCCTCCCTAGCCTTTTAGATGGACTAGTAGTTAGATATCAAACCTCTCTGCAGGCCAGATGGGTGACCTGGAACCAGTTCACAGGCTGGATGAATGGCCAGAGCCAGCCCAATTGCAGAGCTGCTCTGAATGGTCTGGAACTATGCTGCTTGCTGTGCCTCCTCTGGTCAGCTAAGGATATGAGTAGCAAGTGACACCCCTTGCGTTGCAAGCCCTAGACTGGCTGGATCAAGTGCCATGTGCAGCACAGTCCCAGACCAGCATAAACAGGCACCAAATCTGACATAGGAGGGACCTATGGGGTCTACCCCCACCATGCCACATGCTGGATCCAGTGTCCACTCTGGCTGATCCAGGACTGTGCTGTGCATAGCACCCACTCCAGGACCCACACTGCACAAGGCACCTACCCCAGACTGGCTAACGTGGGTATTTTGTGTGGCACTGTCCCCAGACCAGCTGGAATGGGTGCCATGGGTGCTGGATGTAGCATTTGCGGCGGGGGCGGGGATGCTGGCTGGATGATATGGGCCAGATATGGTCTGAGGAGCCACAGACTGTATCTTTGACACCCCTGGACTAAGAGAAGAAAAATGATGAGGTAAGGGAGGGAGAACTAGGAAGTTGGGGGGAAGGAGTGGAACCTAAAGTAGGCTATTAAAGAAATTGGAAATGTATGCTAGCTTTATGGAGTAAAATCTGTTTATTACTGCAAAATAGATGCGGATTTTCTGATGGTACCTGAATAATTTCTAAGCTTCTGCAAAATGCAGTTCCACAGGGGGCTCCCATGGGTGTTTTCATGGAAATACTGTAGTCTTATGCTGTTGCAAGTATCTATTGTTTTTATGGTGAAATTGATATCTCAAGGGGGCCTTAACCTTGGGCCAGCCCTGATTGTTTGCAGCAACATTCATCTTGTAAGTTATAATTAAGTATGCACAGACTTAATTATACACCTATTTCTTTCTCCCTCTTTTACCCTCTCTTTTAATTAACACCTTTTTAAAAGGCTTTTGGCATTTTCTTTATTTAATTTCTGTTCATTGTCCAACAGCTCCCCAGTGTGTGAAGCAGGTTTAATTATTTTCCTTTCTCACTGCATATATATACATATGCATTCCCTGGGCTTAGCATGCAGAATGGAGGGTTTTTTAACTACTTAAAGAGGTTTCTTTACTTAAGCCAGTCCAAAAGTCAGTTTCCTTACTTCTTTGGCTTGTAATTCATGTATGAAGTTTGCAAAGCCAACCAACATCTGAATAGTTTAGAGGCTTATACAGCCAGTGTAGGATTCACACATTGTTCTCTTCTTTTTCAGTAAGGAAATCTGTTGATTTTTTTTTTTTTCACAAGCAACTTTCACAAGTTTCCTTTTTCTCAAGAAATATTTTATTTTTTTTTGTCTCTTTCATTGACATAACTTTTATACATAAACCCAACATGTATGGCTAGAAACAGGAACTGATGAGAGAGATGCTGGGAATGTTGAGAGATGGAGCGAGGGTAGGGCAGTTCTGAAGAAAGCTAGAAAAAGATGTAGCAGGAACAAGAAGCAGCAGAGATGCATGGTCCTTGGGTACTGAAGACAAGGGATGTTGTATATGTTTTATAGTTGTTAGGGGCTGGAAGGGACCTTCCGGATCATCGGGTCCAGCCCAGGGACCAGCTGCACTGCAACAAGTAGGCTGTGGGGCAGATTTGAGGCAGCCTGAGCATAAAGACCAGTGGTGGGTTAAGATTTATTGGGGTCCTAGGCAAAGAGAGAGATTTATTGGAGGCTTCCCACACCACATTATAAACATGAATGTATGGACTCTAGCAGGGGGAGGGGCCTCTTCCCCTTCTGTTCCTGCTGGTGCTGCTGCTGCCAAGGGCAGGGCAGGCCTCCGTGCACCATGTGGGAGGCTGGGTGGACCCAGCTGAGCTGCAGGTGGGGTGGCACATGCCTACCTCTCTTCTCTGCTCTCTGCCCCCCTCCCTCCCACCACAGCAGGGTGAGGGCAGATGCAGGCTGCTTGCTGCAGGTCTGTGGCCCTCCGCTTCACTACCCCTGCCTTGGGGGACCTCTGGCCATGCGCCCCCCGCCTACCCAGCAGTGGGAGGCACAACTTGCCACTCCCACTGCTGCTGGGCGGGCAGAGTGTGCATGGCTGGTGCAGGGCTCCCAAGGGAAAAACAGCAGAGCGGAGAGCCCCGAGTCCACAGCGAGGAGCACACATCCGCCCTGCGCACAAGGTTATACAGGACTTTAAAGATTGGTTTCTGTGCAGAGGATAGTAATATCCACATGCTTGCAAGAGTCACAAAACTGGTCTGAGTTGCAGCTCAGACCAGATGTTTGTAATGGTGAAGAGTGGGAGAAGTTTTGATTTTTATTAAAGAAGATGGGAGTCAGGATCACAAGCAAGTTATTTATGATGTTTCCTCCCAGTTAGAGAAATGTTAGGTGTGTTGTAGGTTTTAATGCAGATGTCACTGAAAGAGCCATATCTGAGCATTGGTGAAAGATACAAGACTGACTGTATTCAGGAATCCCTAAAGGGGCGTTTAGACTATGCACTCAGAGCTCCTGGGGGACTGGGAGTGTCACTTCTGAGCATGCTCTGCCCACCTGCTCCCACTTGGATGCCGCAGACTGGAAAATGGGCCAGTGAAGCTGCTTGTAAGGTGTTCTCCCAACCCCCACCTACTTTTGACCTTGTTGGAAACAGTGAACTCGAGACTAGTTTTAAGGTGTATAAATTGTTGACAGCTTATTTGAATATGAAAGTCTCGTTTTATATCAAGAAAGGTCTTGCTATATCATTTAGTGTTGAACCAAAAAAATCAACATTTTTCATGGAACAGAATTCCCGTTTTCTGGCCAGACTTAGTGGTTACATGTATTTTGCTCTAAAGGCTCATATAAACCATGTCTACATAATCAGGTTGGCATGTCTTTCTTTTTCATGGTGCTTATGTGGCAGGATATCTCAGAGTGCATTGCTTCATGTTACTGGAGTTCTTTATTTTGCTATCTAGCCTTCATTACTACTGGTGCCTTATGGAATAGATTCTGCTCTATTTCCCCATACTTTACTAATAAAAATATATAGTCAACACATTATTTTAGGACTCCTGTGTATATGCAAGTCAAATATGTTTCTTGCGCTATGTAAGATCGTATTGCATACAAAAACATGGTTATATTTGACAATGCCATCATGGTCTAAACGGAGAAATATTGGTAAAAATGTAGTAAAAAGTTGAACAAATAAAGGCCTGGCTGCAAAAAGTAGGTAAATAAAACATGGCCGCCATTAATAGACTTCTATACTGCTGCTCAGATCAACAGGGAAAGGGATTTTACAGCAGCAGTGGTATAGATTAGCTCTTCCCTCAAAATAGTTTATAATAATAAAAGGTAATATGATAAAAGGTGATATGATAGTAAGAAAAAACACCACCGTCAACATTATCAGAGAAAGTTATACTTGAAATTAATTAGAAATAAACATAGCTCTTGCATTAGTAAGCTTTTAGATACATTGCTTAAATCGCCATTGTTTGCCTTCTGATAAAAATATAAGGCCCATTATAAAAGTATGTTTCTTTCAATCTCTTTCTCTACCCCAGTAAATGATATAAGGTAATATTTTTTAAGGGTGATGTAAGAAGAAAGTTTGGGTCTCTCTGATACTGTTTTTTAATGGGCCACTGACCACTTAATTAAAGTGCCACAATTGGCCAATAATAGCTCTACCTGTGGTCTGAGTGGGGGAATTGTTTTCACCTCATTTCAGCATTCAGCACTGTCTTATCACTTGCGGGGACAAATGGAGATAAGGAGTTTCCCACAAGAGGAAATGGTGCCACAGATCTGAAAAAGTACTTTATGTGAATGGTGAAAATGCAGGAGAAGCATTGTCCCTTCATTTGGAGGAAACTTTCATATATATATATATATGTTTCTCCCATTCTCTTTAAAAATGAAGGTTTTAGTTAAGCTCTGGATATATTGAGACTTTCTGACCACCAGGAACCAGACCAATCGAACTATGGATGTGCCATTAGCTAGGATGCCATATAGGCTTCCATTCTTGCCAACTGATCAGTTTGAGGAAGGAATATTTTCCTTACTCTTAACCTTCGGAATGTCTCTTGTGGTTTGATCTGCAGTAGTATAGTAACTATAATTTGCATTTGATGGGACAGCTCAGATTCTCTCATGTAGTCACAGGGATACAGATAAGGAGTGATATGTTATTCCAGGACTCTCCTCAGAGTCCAGTCCCTTGCATTCCCAGATGACTGTTTTTACAAAAGTGTCCACAAGAACATCGAACCTCAGACCTTGCTCACCAGACTCGCAAAAAACCTACAATGTACCACAGAGAAGAGCAAGAGAAGCAAAGATATCACTGATTTCTTGGCTACTTTAGGGAGGAATCTGTTAGGTAAAATGTACTCAGATGATCTGAGTAAGTGGACAGTGTCTTGCACTACAGAAGGTAAATCCCAGCAATCCATGCCAGTTTGACTTGGAGGAGAAGTTCCTCTGATCCCAGAGCTAGTGTTTGGTTTAATCGTGAAGTGTGTGAGAGAGGCTGAGAGTTATCTTAGTACTGTCAGGAACACCAGTGCAGCCAGTCAGTCTCCCACCTGAATTTGGCCACTTTCCAGAGCTTCAGAGGCTGGCAACTCCTTCCCCGCAAATCAAACCTAACTAATGTATTTGAACAGGTGGTTTTCCCCTTCAAAATAAGTTGTGGTTTTTGTTTTTGTTTTTTAAAATGTTTCTGTCCTAAGTCATGTTAGAGCTTGTGCCGTCTGCTGCAGGACGGGTATAACACTTGACGGTTGAGGCTCTGGACCTCTGAAAACCCGTAGGCCAGGGTGCTCAATCCCTGGTTTGAGGGTCAGATCTGCCCCTGCTTCCTCTCCTGCCCCCAGTACTGTCATCTGGTCCATAGGGCTCCTCAGAGATCTGTGGGGAGTTCTGTGAGCTAGCATGGGCGCTTAGAGCAGTGTGAGGCCTAATCCTGGCACATAGGGACTGGGCAGGTATGGTGAAGGGCCCTAAACCTAGTGCCAGCCAGGCGGGCGTGGCCCCAGGGCCCAATCAGGTCTATGGACCAGCTTCGTGCCATTCATCTGGCCTGCAAGGCCAAAGCTGGGGATCACTTTGTAGACCATCTTGAGGGCCCATAAGCCCCAGAACAGTCCAGTGAGTACCTTTTAGAAGTAAGTGGTTGTCTGCCCTAGAGGGCAATCCCAAAACATATCACCTCTTTACACCACTTCCAAAAACACTGAGGGAAGATGGAAGCATTCAGTAATCCAGCATGTGTGACATTTGATAAATGCTGAAAAGTTAAAATGTTGATCAGGTTACATATTGTCCACAGAATGCATTTCTGTTGGCTTTCCTCTGATGGAAAGGTTGCAGATTTCTCTGCAGTTATCAGTAGATTCAATCTTAAGTGAATTATTTATTTGAAAACTTAGGAAGTACCACGGAGCATCATGGAACGTTAGCTTGATTCTCTCAGTGTGTGCTCCTGGTGTTTCAGTTTTAAACAAATCACAAATCTGTTTTTCTTTCAAAATGTTCAAAGTTTTTCTATGTTTTAAAAACTATTGTAGACCGTGATAGGTTCAAGGAAAGGGTGGCTACCTCATTAGAAGCTACAGTTTTAAAGAACTGTGCCATTTATACCTGTCTTCTCACAAGTATTTTCTTAAAATACTATCTTTAGACTGTTGCTATGTTTTATGCATTTAGTCATTGTTTATACTAAACAGAATATTACAGGGAAGTGTTGAAGTTAGATTTCAATGACACTTTATGCAAAACATATGCTCCAGCTGGCTGGCTACTCTTCTCATGCCAGTCAGTGTTGTAATAGTAATTTTTTAAGCTTCTGCCAGTGTTATGATTTAAATGAGTAAGAATTAGCTATTTTTCTTTATAAAACTGTCCACAGCAAAGTTTTTAAAATATTGAAAGTGTGCGAGTACTTCATTCCTTTGACTTGTTTCATGTAGGAAAGAAAGGAAAGGGAACGGAAGCTCAGCAAAGAAATGGCAGAAAAGGCAGTGAAGGATCTGGAGAAAATTCAGTTACAAGAAAAAGCTAAAGAAAAATATAAAGAATGGTTAAAGAAGAAAAGAGCAGAAGATTCTGACAAGAAGAAAAAAGAGAAGGTATTGTTCTTTTTAATGCTCACTGGTCAGCCCTCTCTCTGCTATGCTTGAAGCAGCCCCTCTTGATTAAATGGAAAGTACATATTATGCATTTAGTATTATGGAAACACAGTAGGTTCTTCAAGTAAAGCAGGAAGTGTTGTATTTCTCCTAAAGTGGCTAAATTCCTGCTTTACCTTCAGAACTCACTTTGGCCTTAACTATGGATCCTAGTGCTTCCTTTTGGACATGCATCCTTTTATTTATTTATTTATTTTAAGAACGTAGGAGTAAGTTTTGTTAATAAGTTTGAATGGATAAAAAAGAGTTCTTTAGAAACTTTGTAGCTTGTATCAAATCCATTTTCTGATTTGAATGATCCTGGTAGCACAGGCCCTTCAGACATGCTACATAATGAAAACTTAATGCAATCTTGAGCATTGGCTGTTTTTTGTATGCATTTTTAAGGAATTATGGTTATTTTTGCCATTATTCTTTGTAGGAACATATTTTTTTACTAAGGCCTGAGAGAGAATCTTTTCCATAGAATTGGTAGGAAAATAATGAAAACAAAAGTTCTCTTTAGAAATGGCCATCTTCACTCTTCCTGTTGAAACTTTGGACTATTTTAGTTTATTTTTTGGTGATTGTGCGGGCCGGGAGCGACCCGAGCCCTTTTCGTGCTGCACGCGGGCTGTGGCCAGCAGCCCGGGCACGCCGGGTCGGAGAGGGAAGGCCTTCGAGCTGGAATTAGGCACAGACGCGTATCGGTAGTTTTAAAGATTGTTTACTTACACCGAGATGGCAGTGGTGCAGGCTGGAAAGCTTGCTTGAGTTGCGGTTACAGACAGACAACAAAACAAAACTCGAACCTGCAGGGCACGAGGGTACGTCGCAAAGGGTTCCGGTGACGGGAAGATGAAAAATACGAGGGTACGTCGCAAAGGGTTTCGGCGACGGGAAAATAAACCTGCAGGACTCGAACCTGGGTAGAAGAGCTCTGAGGCCGGTCGTAAGGGCTCACACAAAGTTTGCTAGGCTCCGTGGGTTCTCCTGTTCACTCATCCACACAAAGTTTGCTAGGCTCCGTGGGTTCGGTTCTCTTGCGCGTCACACAAAGTTTGCTAGGCTCCGTGGGTTCTAAAACACAACAAGACGCTTGTATCGGGCTACAAAGCCAATCACTAGCAGCCACGTGTGAATAATTTAGAACTGGCCAATAATGGGACTCGAATTAGCATACAAATGGCGGGAACTCTTTGCAACGAGCATTTCTGTGCTGCAACAAAGAAATGCACCCTGCAAAGAAAGCTTCAAATTGGCGGGAAATTCTCCCTTGCACCGGGGTTCTTTTGCAGCAGAAAACTCCACCATGCAAGGAAGCTGTAATTTAGCGGGGACAATTTAGCAGTGCCGAAGCGCGCACAAACAAAAATCACACCCTTTGGGTTGTGACAGTGATAAGTAAAACGGGGGTCTGACCTTTTTCTTTTTTAAATAAGTGAAAGAGAGAGTTCATAGCAACAGGGAGAAAAAGTTGAAAAATAGTACATATTTAAAGCACATTTGAGCAGATAGAGTATTTTTTTTATAACACACAAATCCTCTTCCAACAAGATAATCTCTTAAAAAAAATTGATATCAGCCTCTGCAACAAATCTAGATTTATTTGATAAAGATAAGGATGTGTAGTGAGCTGTTCAAAAGTACATGGAACATTTGGCCTAGGGCAGGGGTCTCAAATAGACCCTTGTGCCCTGGCTGGATCTCAGTTGCAGTGCTCCAAGCAGGCCAGATCCTGCTGAGGGCATGAGAAGTGCTGGCAGCAGCAGTAACTTCAGCTCTGACCTGGAGCATGTCGTAGTAGCAGCAGCACCAACTTGGGGCAAGCAGCAACCGCTTCTGCCTCCACTGCTTGCCCCATGCTGCAACAGCAGCTCTAGCGCAGGGCACGTGCCAAGAGCTGGCAGCTGGGGAGGTAGGGCAACAGAAGTGGTAGACGGAAGTAGTCCAGTGAACCAGAAAAATACATGGACTGTGGAGCTAATCCAATGCCCCCATCTTAAGGGAAAACAGATGAAGATGGCTTTAGACTGTTTCTGTGCCTTCCCAGTTCTAGGTTGCTCTGTAGGTTAGCAAGGCCTTCAGAGTAATACAATGCAGTTGGCGTAATAATATTAGCTTTCTAGTCTGTCCAATGGGTTATAGATCTGTCCATGGAGGCAAAGACCCTTATGGCAAAGCACCTCTGGCTGCTTTCAGGATACCTTTTAAACTGAGAGCTCTGACTGGTTTGTTGTTTTTGGTTTTTTTTAACAGTGCTTGTGTTTGTAATCCTTGCTTTTATGTTGCTGAGTCCTTTTACCTGGTATGTATTGTGTGAGGGTGGGTTTGAAGATCATAGCATTGAAGTCTTGATGAATAATTGTTGTGTAATTTTAAAGAGTTTTAGGAAAAGGGCTTGACCATTTTCATTGTGGAGGAGGAATATAGCCAGTTATCCAGGAAACCCTTTGCAGTACATGTATGTTTACTGTCTTCGAAGTTTGGTAGAAAGTTCTTCCTTCAATACATCTTGTTTTTAATTATTTTTAGGAAAAAGAAAGGCAACAGGAAGCTGAATTGCAAGAGAAAAAAGAGAAATCAGAGAGGCTTTTCAAGGAATGGCTACAAACTGCTAGAAATAAACCACGCCCAATTTTAAACAGTTATGGCTATGCCAGTGGGAAATGTACAGGTTTGTATTTGTATATTAGATGCATACAGCCATGTCTGTGTTAAATGTATAGGAGGTGTTGTTTTGAAGAGGTGTAGGAGTCGGACCAAATTTCCTTACAACAAAACCGAAAAAACCCTGGTGGGTCAGTCTCTCTTCAGGATTGGTCTTCTCTTTCCATGAGGGGGAGTCTCTAAATTTGATGTCATTGTTCTTCCCTATCTTTGATGACATTGTTCTTCTCTATCTTCTCAGCACTGTTCCTTTTTACCTCTTCCTTCTCCAAGGGGAGCATAAGAAAAATGTCCTAGTTGCAAATGCGTAATTGCAATATGATGTTCAGTGAGTCTCACTGTTCATTTTTGTTCTTTCCTCCCACATCACAGAAACCAGAGAACTGAAAAAAATTGTTGTAATTTGTTTGTTTTTTCTATACATATGCTGCTCTTCCCAGTAAAGACTTAGTGCAACTTACAGTGAGTGAACAGAATAACTAGCACAAGGGTGGGCAAAATATCATTTGTGGGCTGGATTCGGCCCACCAACTGATTGTATCGACCCATGAGTTGGGGGCCACAAAGTCATAGGATCCAGCCCGTAGGGAACTGGTGGCTCCAGCAGCTGCATTGTGCTAGATGGGTGGGCATGTCCCACCTCTGTCTACAGCTTACATCAGCTCCCACCTCACATGCTTGAAGCAGCACTAGATGCACACTGATATCTGCTGTGGACACTGGCTGCAGGTTCCTGCCTGGGGCAGGGCAACTGCCTGGGACTGCAGCTGATGCAGCAGCATCACCTGTGGATGTGGGAGAATGCCCCGATCCTCAGCAAGAATCGGATACCTGCGGCTGCAGCTGATGTCAGCACCCATCTGGCACTGCTTCCAGGACACAGGCCGAGAGCTGGTGTAAGCTGTGGGGCTAGATGTGGGAGGGTGGCGGGGGGGAGAGAGACAAAGAGAGTCAGTCCTGCCTGTGATGAGCAGCAGTGGCCACTCCTGGGTGTCAGGCAAAAGCAGTACCTGGCAGCAGGCACGCTCGCTGCTTCCATAACCCTTCTGCTGCCGTAAAACTGAAGCTGCTGCCCATGCCCACACCAGCTTCTCCTCCCCCTGCCCCCCAACCTGAACGCACATACGGAGGTTTAGTGAGCTGTTGCAAGGCCACAGCAGCCCACAACAGACCCAGCCCACAACAGATCTCCAAAACTCCCTATGTGGCCTGGGGGCCCAAATAATTGCCCACCCCTGAACTAGAATGACTCTGTCCTGTTTTCTTCAGGTCAATCCCATTTTAAATACCTGTTCCCAGTATCCTATTAGTTTGGTCATATGAATGCTTTTGTCCTGTTTGTTTTGACCAAATACAGTGGCAGTAATACTTTCTAGCTGGGGAGCACTCCATAAACTTGCCCACCCTCACCCCCTTACTTTTCCACTGTATTCAGCTGAGACCAAAACTTGGAGACAGCTGAGCATGCGGCTGAGTGGGGGAAGCAATGTATCCTGTTTTTTGAAAGTCGGGAAATATGCTAAGCCTAGTTATAATGCATTAGAAATATGAGACTTGATTGATATTCTCTTTAGAAATAAGGTATCTATCTCTTACTTTTTTTTCTAGTTACTTATTCACTGATCTTTTTCCTTTAATTTGTAAATCAGTTACATTTATATTTACTTGAAACTTAAAATAATTTGCACACTCCTAGTATTATATTCAAACAACTCTCACACCAGACAAACAGTTGCTCCTTTTGCCAATGTCTATTATAGATGGTGGTACATATTGCTTTCATGCTTCCTATTGGGCCCTCCTAACTTGCTGACAGCTGCTATCAGTTGTCTCAGTGATTTTTTTTAAATAGTTCTATACTCAGTTTGTTCACACAATAAAACATGTTCCAGACTTTGTTTTGAGCACCCTCATGAAGTATGTGTTGAAATTTCATTACAGATGAAATGAGCTGATATCCCAGCTCTTGCAAGGGTAACATATTCTTGCAGTTGTGGCTGAGGATTGATGGTATGGCTCACATATCATGAACTACAGATAGTGTTTTTCCTATGTTGGAAGAGGTGTAACAGTTTAGCAAAGATTGAAATAAAAGTACCTCTATCCTAGCTATAAAGTTTGTGGATAGCACTTACCACTAATCTGTATGTTTTGCTAATATTTTTTTTTCTAAAATATGCTAAAGTATAAAAGTTTGCCTTGATAAACATTGTTCATGTTGTACAGTTCTTTACTTATGTGTGTATCTACCCTTTAAAAATAAAACTGAAGAATGTACTGATTGGGTAAATACAGGGTGAAGGATTTATTGCCTTGAGTATAGACAGAGTTGTACTAAAATCTTGTGCCAGGTTTGTTTTAAGAACCCAAAGTTAATCGAAACGCAATTAAAATCAGGAAGTTTTTAAATTTTTGCCAAACAAACATTACTAATCTAAAAACATCTCAGAGTAATCCAAAAATTATCCAGGATCTTTTTATTTTTCTTGTAATTTAGTTATTTGCTCCCCTTTTAATTGTGCTTGCCTCCTAAATATTTTAGGATACTCTGATGGAAATTCATATCCGGCTCCGGCCTATTGCAACCCTGTTCCTTGGAAACCAATACATGTGCCTCCTCCTAAGGAAGACCAGAATGTTACAGTGAAGAAAAATAAGAGACCAGTATCCAGTCAGTCATATAGGTCTTCATCTATGGTAATTCTTAAGCCCAAGAGCAATCTTTATATTGGATCATTGAACAGAAAACAGTACAAGAAGCAAAATAAGTTTTAATTGGCTTGAATTAAGTAGGTTATAAAGTGCAAAGCTATTTCTTCGCTAAGAACATATTTTATTATAGTGTGCTTAAAGGCAGCATTTTGCAGTGTGCTTGCAAACAGTTGTGGTCTCTGTTATTAAGTAAGGAATATTTTTTCATATTTTTAGCCTAATTTTCAAAGCTGTGTTAAAATGACTTTTTAAGTAAATCAGTTTAAGTCACTCAAGTGACCTTTTTATATTTAATTGTAAGAAATGTAATATGTAGCCAATTGTAATGTAGCCAATAAAATATATATGGTTATCTTTTGAGAATTTCTCATATTGTGCAAGTGGTTGGTGTTTTCATTTTGAAGAGCTTTGTTTTTATGGAGATACTAGTTGGGCTTTCATGCTGATTATTTTAAAGATACAATCAGTTACAGCAAGCTTTTTAAAAGCATTCTTTTGTAGGGTACTAAAGTAAAAAATATTCAAATTTCTCTTAGAAATTGAACAGCGAGTATTACAAAGCCAACCTTGTATTACATATACTTTGCATTATTTCATGATCTGATTATCTTGACTGTTCAGGTAGGGCAACATAAAGTTAAATAAATGACACCCTAATGCTGATTTTTCTTTCAAAGTAAAATATTTTTTGCAGTCATTAATGTAAGTCTAACAATCAATTTTAAGTCAATGCTTGCTCCTTACTGGGTGGTAATAAATTAAAGCTTTATAGTAAATGTCTGGAATATGCAAAAATTACATTAGAGATGATGTGAATATGATTTCTAAAACTAATTTTCAAACAGTGGATTTCATAAACAGGTTCTAGTTCTGAATAGATGTCATGATAATTAGTTACATAAACACATTTTTATGTTCATGTGATTTGTTGTGTTCAAACATACAAAGAAATGTAAAATATAAATATCCCAAACAAAACATCTTTGTCATCCAAAATGAAATTACACAAGGCTCCTGTAACAGGCAACCCTAGCCCTGTTACTGGGATAGGACTGAAGGATAAGAAATGCATACAAAGACCCCTCTAACAGTAAGACTTTTGTGACCTGGAGAGACCCAGAAAGCGTGAACCTGACCTGCTGGGGGTGAAACTCGCATGAGCAGGGCACTGGGATGGGGCTGCAGACTGGCAGGGAGCAGGATCTGGGAGTGAGACAAGTACGTGGGGCTGGGGAGACCCCAAGATCTTGGGGTGGTGATGGGCCAGGGTAGAGCCCCAGTTCTGCGGGCAGAGCCAGCAGATCGCATCTCTGCCTTGGGCCCTAGGAAGGGGACAGCAGATTGTTGTCACCACCCCAGGATCCTGGGGTCTTCATGAAGACCAGCCAGGACCCACGTGGACAGGGCCTGAACCCCAGGCTGAGCGCATGACACTGGCCCTGGCCCATGCAGGGTGTTGGGGTCCCTGTAGTGCTGCTTTGGATCCATCCACCCCAGCCACGATGAGCAGCAGCAGCGGGCAGCCATGAGATGGAGGTGCCTTTCTACCCCAACGGTCTGGAGCTGCTGCCTGACTGTGCTGCCCAATTTTAGAATTGGCAGCTCAAGCACAGAGGCAGCAGTGGCTGGACAGAAGCTGCTCTGGGCACTGGGCAAAAGTGGAGCCTGGTAGTGGGTGCAGCTGCCTCCCCCTCACCACTGCCAGGCCCTTCTTGCTGCAGGTGCTCTGAGCCTGTGCAGCCATGGCATAGGCTCATAGTTTCATAGCCATGGCTCTGGGCAGCTGCAGCAAGAAGGGCCCCTGCAGCACTAAGGGGGAAGTGGCCGCGCTCACCACCAGCTTGCACATTTTCTTAGTGCCCAGCAGCAGTGTCTGCCAGCTGCTGCTGCTGCTACTTCCATGTCCAGGCCACTGACACTGAAGCCAGGCAGCAGCACAGAACTGAGCAGCAGCTCTTGCCCCTCGGGGTAGAAGGGCAGCCCAGAGACGTGGGTGGCAGGGGCCCTGGCTGAGACACCCTTACTGAAGCTGCTGCCTGCTGTCGACCTGGAGCAGCTGCTATAGCTGCTCCAAAGTGCCAGCCGTCTGCAGACCCATCACTTATAGGGAGTTTTGGTGAGCTGTTGTGCAGGGCAAGGTGCGTTGACCCAGCCTACGACAACTCTGCAGTAACTCCCTATGTGGCCCACAGGCACAAATAGTTGCCCACCCCTGCACTAGAGCAACAAAACTGCCAGCTGCTGTGAGGGCCAAGCTGCCTAGCAATAGGCTTCACAGAAGCTGCACTTCAGGCCAGGACTAAGCTGAAGGCTGCAAACAGGTAGACTGTTAATGAGGAGCAGCTGGCCCAGGACTAGACTTATTCCAGAGGCTCTAGTTGGGATAATGGGAAGCCCCTGCAGCAAAGCTGGGAGGCAGGGATCAGCTGACCAGTAGAGGCAGGGCTTGCCAGTATATAGACTCGGGGCTCACTGGTCCTGAGTGTTGGAAAAAGAAGAGCCTTCCTGCTAAGAGCCTGCCTGCTGAATGTAACGGAACCTAGGTCCACAAGGGTATCCAGGGGTCAAAAAACCCAAACCCCTGTGCTGCTCCCTTGCAGCACGGAGAACAACTGAGCACTCGTTATGTGGCACCACATGGCTGTGCTTGTCCGGATACACCCAGATCCGGATCTGTGTCCCAGAAAAATTCTTGTTCATTTTTGCTATTAAAAGATGTGTAAATGGGAAGTTTTAATCCCTAGGCAAGCAAGCTGCTGCTGAGTGGATATGGTGCCAATGAAGATTGTTGCTGCTTTCTCCAAAGACAAGCTTCTCTCTAACTTTGGAGCAGACTATTTGTGATTACAATTCTTGAAAAGATTTTGTAGACACAAGTTGGCATCTAGAAGCCTAATATTTCCTTGGCCTGTTATCTTAGATACCAGCTGAGATAAAATGTAGAAAATGTGCTAGTTGTGTTGGGTGATTTCCTAGTTAGGGGCTAGATCCTGAGTCAAGTGAAAATAAGAACGGTCCAAGGAATTACTTAAGAAAACAGGCATTCTAGCATGTGAGAACTGTCAGGTCATAATGAAGCCTAAATGTGGTCACAGCGGTCAGGAAGGACAAATCATAAGAGACGTTACAGCAGCTCTACATTGTATGAGATTTTGGTAGTGTGCTTATATTTTTATCTGTTAATTTTGGATTTGAGTTCCATTTTTACCTTTTCTGAGACTTGGATTTAACAAGGCTGTACTTCAGAGCCTTTTCTCATTGACACAACCTACTCATACTTGAAGGTTTGCATGTTTCCTGCGTCCCCTTTCACATACTGTGTCAGCTTTGACTTATTCGGACGCTGCTCTTTTGAGTCCAAACTTGTGTTTCTGATTTGCATTCAGTGCATTTCTAGTATTTACAAAAAATAGCATTTTTCTATCTTTTGGAAAGCTTGAAAACAAGAATTAGAATGGAAATGCTTAGTCAGCTTCAACCACAATGCTCTTTGGAGCTTCTGGTATAAGAACTTTTGATATATTTTGAATTTTTATGCCATTTGACCTACCAGAGGCTCACCACAGGCAGTCTAATATGCTTGCCTGATATTATTGGGATATTTTGTATTTTTGCTGTGTGATGATATACTGTTGAACAGTGCTTTTAGTATTCATCCTTGTATCCATAACTACTAATGGTAGCTTGCTTACCCATATAAGCAAACCAATATAATTAGTATCAGTGCACTGAACTTGTGGTTTCTTTGTTTCCACTGGGAAAGCCCTACCTGAAAGTGGAAAGCAAACTTTTTTTCATGTGGAATACTTTCACATCTTTAGCTTGTTTGTCTTCCAGGAGTTATTTTTTAAATGCTGCTCTAACCTGATTAGGATATGTGACTATTTTACTTGAATGGAGAAATAGTGATACTGTTAGCATATTGTGCATTTAATGCACAGTTTATATGCCATTTTCCTTCAACTCGCTCTTGATCTAGCATTTCTAATTTACAGGAACTTCTGAACTCACAACAACCTTCATCTCCAATGGAAACAGAGACTAGAGGAAGATAAAACCATTAGTGACATACTCCTCTGCCTCCCATATAAGGCACCGCACATGAAATAAAAGGAAGTCATCTTAAATCATGGTAATTGGTAGTGATACTTATTTGGTCTAGATAACATGATACTACATATGCTCATGATATAATGAAAACTTCTGCTACACAATATACCAGAGATCACACATTTCAATTAGATTTGATCCATTTTTAGATTTCATTCTAGGTAAATAATTACGTTCTTTTTAACATATAAGCACTTTACTTGCGATGTCAAACATACAGCCCACAGGTGTCTCGACTAACTGGCCCTATACACTGGCTCTGGTGTGCACAAACTGCCTGGGACCTAATCTGGACCAGCCCTGGAGTCAATGCACAGGGCTAGTCTGGAGGGACATTGCATGTAGCCTATACCACAGATGCCCTGAGTTGTGTGTGGCACCATGTGCAGAGCAAGCCCTGGAACGGGGCTGGTGTATGCTATATGTGGCATGTGGGCTCGAGGTGGTGCCACAGGTGCTGCATGCATCACGGGGTTGCTCTGTGCCTGGGCTACAGACTCATCTGGCCTGTGGGGCCAATTGCAGGGGCCTCTCTTGGGTTAGAAGTTGTACTCATTGTGCCAGATAAGGTGTCCAGTATTACTTCTGCCTGCTCCAGGTACCTGATGCACAAATGCAACAAGGGGTAGTGATGCTCATGGTCTAGATGCAGGCCACTGCTTATGTGCTCCAAAGGGTCCTTGACACATCTGTTAGAGGAGGATGAGCCCTATGGGTAAGTGTTCAGAAAAATGAGGGCATGGTGTGCCTTCACATCTTTCTGTACATAGGGGAGTTTGTGTGCCAGCCAAATCCTGTGAGGCCTGAGCAGCAAAGTTTGGCATGAGTCAGAGGTAGTTCTTCAGAGTTATGGAGGGGTGGGAAGCAAAGTAAAGGAATCCAAACTCCCCAGTGCATTTTGCAGGACAGTACAAACATAATATGAATCCCTTCACAGCGAACTGCTCAGAGGTTGTTCCTGAAGGAATCTAAGCCAGGTATCCTGAAGGGCAATAAAAAGCTCTAAAAATGTCACTGCACTGTCATGCTCAAAAAAATCTACAGAAGCCCTTTACAGGCTGATTCTGTGAGCAAAAACTCATTAGCCTATTGGACACTAAGGCCGTGTCTACACAATCATGCACTTGTCTGTTGTGGCATCTCAAAGCAGTTTGAGACTGCAGGAGGCATGCCAAGACCTGAAAAAAGTTCCCCGCTTTGTATATTTGTAACACGGACTCTAAGTTTGATACCGGGAGGAAAAAGCAGCACAGGGGGTGCTCCTGAAGCATGCCTGGAAGCAACTAGAGGCTGGGTACTCCAAGGAGATGCTCTAGCACCCGGCCCGAGTATCTCTATGACTGCAGCTTGCCTCTGCTGCTCCAGTATGCTGGAGGAAATAGAAACGGGGCATGGCTATCAGCAGTATCTCAGGCCTAGGCTCTGTCCCTGGTAAGCAGAGCTATGGGGGTGGGGGGACTGTGGGTGCAGGGGGGACTATATGGGAGGGGTGGGTTCCCCCCACATCAAACAGCTCCTGCTGCTAGTGGCGGGAGCAACAGCAGCAGGCCATCATGTCACTCGTGGCCCACTGCAGGCAAAGCCCCCTGGCAGCGAGCAGTGCTGCCTGTATCTCAGAGGCTACATGTGGCGTACAGAGCTGGCTCGGCCTGCTGGTGTGCACCTTTAGGCAGCACCGGGCCAGCTTCTGCTGCCACTTGGGGCTCCTTGTACTGCAGGCAGGAGCCACGCACCATAGGGTAGGGCTGGCTCTTGCCTCCACGTGGTGGGCACGTGCAGGCAGAAGCTGGCCCAGCCTGATGGTGCATGGCTCCTACTTGCAGGGCCGGGAGCCCCGGGTGGCAGTAGGAGCCAGCCCAGTCTTGTTCAAAGGTACACATCAGCAGATCAGACTGGCCCCATGCTCCATGTGTAGTCCCCCAGACTCTGGCAGCGCTGTGTGCCACTGAGGGGTTCTGCTTGTAATGGGTCATGAGTGCCCTGAGGGGCTGCTGCTGCCACCATTGGTGAGGGCTTTGTGCCTGGGTGGGGGACAGGTGTGTGGCCAGCCCCCCCGCCAATCCCACACCCACAATCCCTTCCCACAATCCACCCACAGACCCCGCACAAACCAAGCCACAAACCCCATACCCACAACCCCCCCCACAAACTCATCCATGAACCTCACACCCCCACCCACAAACCCCACATCCAAAAATCCTCCTACAATCCACCCACAAGTCCTACCCTCCCCACAAACCCCACATACACACCTACAGCCACCCACATCCCCCCCCACAAATCTCATCCCCTACCCAGATGGGACATGACCTAATCCTGGGAGCTGTGGCTGCAGGGGCAACTGCCATACTGTAGCCTTGCCCCATGCCCACACCAGTGCTGGGACATGTGGCCCCCATCCTGGGTGGGGTTCCTGGTCCTAGGAACCATTTTGGGGGGGCAAGGTGGCAATGGGGGGATGGGTGATGGGCAGGGGGGATTGAGGACTCAGTAGGGTCTATGGGTGTATGTGATGAATCAGGGGTGGCAGCAGGGGTGAGTATGAGAGATGGGGGTGGGGGGATGAAGGATTGGGGAGTGGTCTGTGTAGCATAAGCCACCAAAATTGGGCTTGGAGCCCTGCGACCCCCTCTTAGAGCAGCCTGTGCAGGGGGAGACTGGCCTGGAAGGGAAGGGGCTTGCCCAGTTCAGTCCCTGAGCCCCAGTCAAGGGCTTCCCAGGATGGGTATGGTGATCGCTGGGGCCTGGGCATGGGCACAGGGAGCAGAACAGCAAGGCCTGGCATTCCTCAGAACCACAAAACAGCGGGTGGGACAGCTGCAGCTGCACCAAAGTCCTGGTGCTGGGAGGGAGTTTCTGATGGGGTGGGGGGGGGAGAGTGAGGTGGGGGGGCAGGCAGGGGCTGTGGATCAGGAATGAGGGGCACTGCTGGGGCTGTGGGTTGGGAGTCAGGGGCAGGGCATCGGCATATCAGTGCTGCTCAGTGTGGCAAAGCTGTGGGTCTAGCTGCAGCTGTCCTCACACCCTACTGAGAGAAGGGGGCAGGGGCAGCTCTGATTTTTCTATGATAAACAAACCACAAGCAAATGTGTATAGATATTTAGAATGTATTTTATTATGATGATAGAGGCACTGTTGGACTTCCAAATTGCTTTAAAATTGTAAATATGTCAATAAAACTTTTCCCACCTCATCTTTCTCTCTCTCTCTCTCAATATAGGTATATCTAGACATATATTAGTGGTGTTTCATTTGAATTGTGGAAGAACACGGATTTGGGGTATTTTAATGAGAGAATTTGGAATTTTTTAAATTGGAGAATTTGCAATTTTTAAATAGGATCCCTGCTAGTGAGGCAAGTGGTGGGACCCGGGCAGAGGAGCTTGCATAGGGCCAGCATTGGGGATCCAGGTGGAGGGCAGATGAGGTGGCTGACCTCCTGGCTATTTGGGGCCAGGAGGACATGCTTCGACAGTTCAAAGCAGGCCACCACAATGACCACATCTTCTGGGTGATAGTTGCCCAGATGGCAGAGTGAGGGGACCAGAAGACATTACAGCAGTGCCACACAAAGTCCAACTGTGCAGCCATGGTCCATTTGCAGCTGGCCCAGAGGTGCAAGTGGCTCTGCTGCAGTGTCTGTACCACTGCTCAGGCAGCTGTGCAGTCCCCATTTGGATCTAGCAGGCATGTAGCCATCAGGTTCAAGGGGGTGGATGCTGCAGGAGGCAGCAGGTCACAGCCAGGCAGTAACCCTCACTGCCAGGCTGCTGCAGTGGGTAGAGGGTGCAAGGGGTAGAGGGTGCAGGGGCCACTCTATGTTAGGGCTGCTTCAGCAGTCCAGCTAACACAAGGGGCTAGTGTCCCTAGATCACAACTGGCCAGGCCTCAGAAGCTCCTGAGGGCAAGTAGCCTCACCAGGGCAGCTTTTTATACTGCTGGGGCCAGTCTCATTTGACACAGGTCAAATGAGGAGCTAAAAGCACCTGCTAGCATTCTCATTCAGTAGTGGATCCAGGAATGGGACAAGGGGGAGCACGGCTCCCTACTCTGGCCCTGCTGGAGCCCTTCTCTTGATTTCTGCCCCCCAATGGAGTCAGGAGCAGGGGAAAAGAAAGGGTGAGCAACAGCAGCAGTGCTCATAGGATGACCATTGGTCCTGTTTTATACCAGACCACCCTGTTCTTAAACCTTTTGTCCCCTGTCCATTTCTGAATCTACTGCAAAAAGGAGAAGCAGAGTTCTGAGCCAGCCAGGAAGGGAGGGAGGGAGGTGGAGGATCCCTGGGGCTAGTTGCTCTGCACCTGTGCAAGGAGCTATGGTTGCAGGGCACATGCAGTCACAGTGAGAGCTGAGGTGCTGCTGCTTGCCTGAGCTCCCTGCCCCTAGGCTAGGTGCGTGCAGGTAGACCTGGGCCTCGGGGGCAGCTGAGCTGCCAGGGCCAGGCAGTTGGTCTGCACATACACTTCCATGCTCTGCCTCAGTACAAGGGAATGGCTGTGAGAGCAGGCAGGTGGGGCGCGGCATTTGTATCTGCTGCAACACTGCCAGTAGGACTGGGAGGAGGCTCTTGTCACCATCTTCACACCCAAAGAGCAGCCTGGTGAGTCCTTGAGGTGTCCTGCTGTGTGAGCAGGGGGAGCCTTGGGCAGAGGGGTCTCTGGGCTCATGAGCAGCTGGTCTAGTTTATTAAGCCATTATTTCTCCTGCGAGACAGGAAAATCTGCCTGCCTCCTGGGGAAGGAAGGGAAGGTCCTGCTGGGCAGCTGGCTGCATGGCCACAAGCATACAAGGCTGACTGACCCCTCATAGCCCAGCTCTGACCAGAATGTGGCCAGGGCAGATTCCCTGGTGCCCAGTGTCTGTGTCGAACGTTGATAGGGAAGGTAGTGAAGTCCCTGTGAAGTGTGTGCCCCTGGTTCCCAAGTGTGAAGCTGACCTGCAGTGAGACCAGATCCCAGGGGATAATTTGGTATTCACAAACAAAATTGTTACTGTCTGTATTCAATGTCACTAAAAATGGAAAATAAACGAGAATTCATATTTTATTATAACTGTCAGCAATTGGCCAAGGCTGGTACCATTTTCCCAGTCCTTTTTGTGATGGTCCCATCCCTTGCTGCTGGCTGGCTAATGGGGCCCAGTGGCCCCACCCCTCACTGCTGATTGGCCAAGGAGGTGGCAGCCTTGCCCTCACTTCTAATTGGCCAAGGGGGCTAGTAGTTCCTCCCCTTACCAAAGGGATGTCCTGTATTTTGGGGATGCATTAGTGGCCACCCTAAGTGCTCAACCCTTGGGCTGTAGAGCTGTAGGAAAGCAGGGGCTCCAGCCAAACCCTGCACTGAGAGCTCACATGTGGCACAGCCAAAGCAGGGTTGTGACTGCTCCACCATGCCCCCTCTAGCTCCACCCCTCTTTTCATTTACTGATATGCCAGAAAACAACAGAAACCATTATAGTTGTTTTTCCTTCTCTCCTGGCAAATGTCTAATATTATTTTGATCTGTGGTATTTTTCCCCATCAAGCTTTCTGGGTGTAAATTTACGCTGTATTAAGTATCAATACAACATGTTTCACCTGGAAAGAGGCAACTCTAAATGGACTTATGAATCCTTAAGATAGTAACTATAAAATGAAAGCCCTTGCATCAGGTTATCTACAGCATTGTGAATACTATTCTATCCTAACTACATTATGAATATGGTTAAGGCAAGATAGGTCTGGAATGTGCTTGTTGGCTTTGTTTCAATTGACAATAATGGCTTTGCTGAGCAGAGAAGAAAAGCACTGCTTGGATTGTTTCCAACAGGATATCAACCATAGATCAAAATGTGCTGGCTTCGTAGCATAATTTAAGATTGTATGCTGAAGGAAACTATAAGTGCATGCTGCTGTGATAACTAATTATTTTTTTACACAATATTTTTCTCAAGTTTTTAGAAGTGTGTATGCATTCTAAATATTTTAGTGTAATTTAAAGAACGATAAGTGTTCTTGAAGGTTCGGTGAGAGAGTGGATAAAGTGTTTCAATATGGATTCAGAGCAAGAGTTTTGACCTTGCTCTAGATTTTGCTGGACTAACCCCAGCAACTCAGATGTGAGTGGGTGCCTAGTCATTAACCTAGGGAGCCAAAGGTGACCAAATATGTTGCTGAGTATATTATTCCTGTGTACATCATTGGCTGCAGGTGATGGTGTGCTGTAAGTATAATAGTTCACAGTCTGTGTTTAGCCACAGTGGTTCATTGGATTTGGATGTGTATGTTGTCTCATTAACTTGCCTCCCAAATTCTCTACTCCTGGAATTGTTCAGTGAGTTTTACTACAGAAGCCCACAATTCACTCAGATGCAGTCTGGGATTTCATCTCTTGATGCATGTGTTTCATTCGTAACATAGTTTCTTGGAACTGCTGGTTTTAAGAAGGCTAGTGCAATTTTGTCTTCACAATTTAAAGCACTGATTCTGTCCAGAAACCAAGTCTTGTTTATCCTTCAGCCTTCTCTTTCATATATGTAAAACCAGAATACTTCAGTTGTACTTTTAAAAATGTTGTGCCACAATCAGCTGTGCATTTGCTGGCTACAACTCCACTGAATGGAACATTTCAGTCTTTTATTTGGGCTACTCTTGAGAACTGCTAATTAGCTACAGAAAAGACTAGCATAACTTCTTAATAAAGGAGTTTTGTCCAGGGCTCTGAGGTCAAGTTTCATAGCTGTAAAGTTCACTGATAGTCACTATTAAAGAACAGAGTATTATTCATAAGGCACAAACACAAACATATTCTGATATCTGTTGCATGTGACTAGCCCCATGAAAGTCAGAGCAAGGCATAATGCATGATATTCTGGCATGGCCTGTATTAATAGAGTTTTACTGTTGACTTTAATGAAGCCAGGATTACACCCAGTGTAAATAAGAATTTGGCCTTTACTGCAATGTGTTGAATAATGCCAATTTCTTATATTGCAAATTATTCTCTGATCGATAGACTGATTAAAGAAAGTTTTTAGTGCTGAAAAAACTTTTGGTCAGTGATTCTCCTGAGTAATGTAGATGAGTCCATGTTTTATAATTTTGCAGGACAATGGACATAATTTGGGACTGTAAATCTAAGCTCTCTTGAGTAAAATAGTGAAATGTTTATGCATACTAATACATATGAAATCTAAGACCCTGATGTAATAAAGTATACAAACACTTGATTAACTTGAAGCATATGAGTAGTCTCATTGATTCAGC
>NW_005841965.1:333637-339407 GCF_000455745.1 Alligator sinensis
TCAGCAGGATTCTAGCTATTCCTACAGCTGGACCATGGAACTGATTTTCAGCCAGCAAAGACTTTGTTTTGTACATTTAAAATTGTGTAAAAAAATTTAAATGCCTTTGCTGAAGCATTAGTTAGATGTTTACAGAATCTATAGCTATAATTATATACAGGTGTAATTTTGCAACTGCAAATATGGGCTTAAATGTTTACTTGATAGATCTAAGCAGTGAGTCAAGGAAGAAACTACAGCTATTTAATAAGCAAATCCTATTAATATGTCAAACAAATTGACAAGATGTATGACTGAAAGATGGGGGTGTTTACAGTTCTTAAATAATTTCGAAATTTATTGAACTATGCTATGGCTTCAAATCAATGGTAGATTCAATTAGGTTAATGATGGGGATATAATTACATGTACTGAGACCTTCATTTCTCTCACAAACACTGAAGTCACAGCTAACGTGATTGCAACATTATTAGTGCCAAGTAATAATTAGTGGTTACTGCAGCTGGAAAGCGACAGTAATAGTTGCGATTGTGTGGGCATTCAGTGGAAGGTTGTGCTTGGCTTTTATAGGTTATGTGTTTGAACAATGTAAGTTTGTGCGCCCTAGGATTAAAGCAAACAAGCTATTAATGACTAACTCAGAAATGTCAAAGTATTAAAGATCATTAGAGCGTTCCCTACATAATTTAAATTAAACCTGACTCTATTGGCAAAGAAACAATATGAGGCAATTGCACTGCTATTAACTAAGGAAAAGATTCACCATTTTATGTCTCATTCTTCCAAGAAAAAACAATTACACTTTCAAAAGAGCGTGACGGGGTGGGCCCCACATGACTCGCACATTTTCTGTGGGACTTTTAGAACTACCATTTTCAGATCTTCAGCATGGACATAATCTGTATAGATTTAAGTTGAAGCAGGGTGTTAGAATTTAGCTAGGGGGAGGAAAGGTTAGGAGCAGTCACTTGACCCATCTTAGATGACCTACAGTACTTTAACAGATGGGTGTCCTTTTGTGTGCATCTGGCCCAGTCCATCTCTGTACTTAATGGAAATAACATGTGGAAAATAAGTACTACATGAGCACTGTTTCTTTTACATATGCCTATATTTGGTCATACAGAATGTGTGGTGTCTGTGTGTGTGGTTAAGTTGGTGGTGGTATGTTTTATAGGTTTCATCTCTTAAGATTTCAGGTCCTCTTCAGTATGCGTCGGCTAACGCAAAAATAAAAGCACAATTCTTCATCACTTTCCCTCTAAATTCTCTATCGCTCACATATCAATCTAAAATAAGACAATAAAAGGGAAATAACTTATTCATCCAGAGAAGAGCAGGGATATACTTGGTATATATAGCTGGGAAGAGTTGTCCACAGATGTCCAGTACAGGCCCAAACCTCTGTATTCACTAGGTCATATTATGGGATGATCAGCCATTCCTATTTTTCCACAGATAAATACTAATATTATTGAAGGCTATTCATGGTAAGTGGAGGACTAAGCCAAACCTACCTCTATGTAAGCCTCACACTGGGCCTATTTGGAGGCCATTTTACCACCTATAGCTATGAACAGATGTCATCCATGGCATTGGAAAAGATATTTTATTGCAGGACAAAGTGGAAGCATTCAGAAGTCATTTGTCATGAGACAAATTACCAGAAAGGTTTGTGGGGTAAAAGATACTAACACTTTGTCCTGCACCATTATGATAAAGATTGGAAGGGTTTTCTGGTGATATTGCTGCATTAGTGGATCGGTTCTCCATGTATCCCACAGTGCATCACTTTGGGCCCAATACTGGCCACTTTTGAACCCTGTCCAGACACCCAGGAGAACTCTACTGCTCAGGGGTATTAGGCCCTATGTAGCTGCCTCCACCTACTAATTGTCCTGCATGTCGACAGTCATTGTGAGCTCACTTTGTACCCGAGACAGGCATCGGAGCCTTCATCCACTGAACACCATGAACCTCCATCCATCTGACCATCCAGCTGTTGAGGAGGATCCACTAGATCCATCCAGGACTTCAATACTCCCACACATCCATCCATCTTCCCTCCACTATGGCCCCTCAGTCCAAATAACTCCAGTGTCCTAAGTAAGTGTGGCAGCAGTTGGATAGGTGTTTTACTTGCAGTGGCAGATGCTGGTAAACTTACGGACATTTGACTACCACTAGGCATGCTGGGATGTGTGCTCTTTCCCGCCACCTGTCAGTGGAAGAGAAGCACTGCATTCAGCCACTCTAAACCCATTTTTAAGGGCAGTGTGTGGACATGCCAATCCTTTGACTTCTCCATTTTGGGACAAGTCACAGCATAACTGGTCACATTACAAATGCAAAGTCTGTTTATAGCTTACATGTTACAAAGTGGGTTTGGTCCACTTGATAGGCTTGCATAGTCCGTGACTATAGAGATGGGCCACAACAGATGAGTTAGTAATATAAAGAACTGTAATATGAAGTTTACAGAAAATCTTAAGTGAGATTGCACTACTTTTCACTAAATATGGATCTGGCCCATATCATGGATATAGGAAGTTGAGGTCTTAGATGCGGATGGCACTGAGGATAAACCTGTAAACTACTAGAATGTCACTTCTGTATTGAACTGTTTCTTTCCAGTGGCATATGAAAAAAATCATTGCCATTCAGTGATGAACTAGTCTGTTTAGTTCAATATTCTACTTCTGAGTTGTTGTTACCTAAGTTCTTCATATGAAACATACTAGTAATATGTAGACGTGGGCTCAAATCAAAACCTTATATCCAAGTTAGATGGCAGGTAGCAAGTCAAAGCTTCCTCATCAGTAAAATCTAAACTGCCTGATATTTACTTAACTCTGATATTTACTTAACTGAACTCCAGAGCTGCAGTATGTATCTAGGGTTCAATGTGGAGGATTTAACTTGGGCTTGTCTGTAATCGTTTGGACTACTGTAACATTATTTGCTAGCATAAGTGTATACTACATAAGGCTTTCCAGTTTTCATGGGTGTACTTCAGTCTTATGATTTTGCAGATCTTAGTTTGATGTTTCATATTCAGATTGTTGCGTTCCTTAAAGGACAGGAAGAGATAATGAAAATCCCCCCAGTCCATTTAGTAAAATTCATGAGGTTGGGAAAGTGCATTGATCCAGTTCCTAGAGATAATGAAAGAAAACTTTTCCCCCAAAGGTTTTAACTTGCAATTTATGTACAAAAGATATAGAAATCACAATTTGGTAAACTTCAGACTCCAGGTACCATCAAGGATTTAGTTTTTTCTGTTTTTTTTTTTTAAAGCAAACTAGTTATTAAGCCATTTATTATATCCACATTTAAACATTAACCATGAAACTATTTTTCTTCTGAATGGGTCAAGTTGGATGGCTTTGAAATCAGTAAAGTTTTATGCAATCTGTTTCCAAAGTTGCTGTCCTCTTTCAGGGCATTCCAACACAAATAAATCCTTTTTTAAAACAAATCCTTATTTTTTGTTATTTCAGGTGGCTTGGGTGTACGGTTCTTACATAAAATTGGTAGGTATCTTCTAAAACAGCTTCAGGGAGATAATATTTCAAGATTAAAACGTTTAAACAGATTAAGGGGAAAAAAGCATCAACATTTATGCATTCTAAAACTACAAAGATGTCCAGCTTTTTAGTTTCTCACATTTTAGGCAATAATTCTATTGCTGAACAATTCAATATTTCAGCTAACCATATCAATTGCTCAGTTCAGTTTGTATCTGATTTCAGGCAAAGTTTTGAGCTTGTAATGCCTACCATCTAGGTTAATTACCCAACCAATAGATTACAGCAACAGTGCTCAAACTTTCAGCCACAGGCTGGATGAGAGGTGTGGGGCTGGTCCACACACTTGATCTTGCAGGAAGGTTTGATTCACGGGCCTGATTCCACATGGAGTTGACATGCAGTCAGTCTGCAGGAATGACTGCACCCCACCCCACACACGCCTTATCTAGTGCATAGGGCCATGGCATCCAGCCCATGGGAGTCCAAACAGGTCCAGCAATTTAGAAATAGGGGAGTGATGCCAGAGCTATTTGCTGTGGCTCTGGAAGCGTAGCCAATTAATGCTGCCACTGCTTCCCCATTGCCAAATTTCTGGACCCATGGGCCTTTTGGGCTTGATGATACAGCCCCACAGGCCAGGTTTGGCCTATGGGATGGAGGTTGAGCAGCGCTGGATTATAGGGTATGCTGAACTGGATTTTTCTTATCCTCTTACCAGGGTACCAGTCCCTGCTCCAGTGAATATGTAATCATTAATGCAAAGTAGAATATCTTCCAGAAGAGAAAGTGAACTCCCTACATATAGCCCAAAATACAAAGAGGGGGAGTTAAGTCCTCATTTGTAGAAGAGAGAATTGGTTTTGATTCTCTCTCAGAATCCAAGAGATCAGTGGTAAGAGCACTCATCACAGCTGTGGGAGAATCAAATTCATTTCTCTCACTGCTCACCCACTCATGACCACATGCATCAACCCCCCAAACAAATCATGTAGAGTAGACCTTCACATTGTGAGGCTCTGCTGGAGGCAAGCTGCTGACAGTGTAACTGCAACTGGATGGGCATTCACATTTGGCTACTATAGACATGAATAGGGTGATTAATTGGGAAGGCCTGCAAGGATTAACAGTTGTGTTAACTCGTATATCCAATATAAGATACAATTGTAGCCTTCTATTTCTTACTAACTTGTCACATATGAAAGGATGAGTACAACTGGTACCAAATCACACTCAGTGTATTGTTTTCTACTCCTTCCACCTGGTACCATGAAACATGATTATTTCATATCAAAATCTACAGAGCTGTTAGCCATTCAGTATCATTTTTAATTAATACTGAGATGATCAAATAAATAAAGGATATTGTCTTGTGATTAAACCTTGGAACTGGGCTCTTAAAATGTTTGGGTTTTACTTCTAGCTCTGCCACCAATTCTCAGATTCTGGGTAGGCCAGCTAACCTTGGAGTGCCAAATAACACCTATTGCAGAGGAGTTTTTACACTTAAAACAAAGAGTTTCAGAAAAATTTCAGTTTGGATTCTGATTTTGCTGCAGTATCATTGCATCCCCAAAAGATTGCCAGAGGAAAAAACTTGTAGATTCATTATACAGAACTTAGCTGCCTGTCAGATAGGTATTTTTTAAAACCAATTTAAAAAATTGGGGGACTCGGAGCGGGGGGGCAGCAAAGGCACCAGTCGCAGGGCTCAAGTGCCTATATACTAATGATAGGAGCATGGGAAACAAGCAGGATGAACTAGCGCTCCTGCTTGCACTAAACACCTATGACTTAGTGGGGCTAACGGAAACCTGGTGGGATTCATCCCACGAATGGGCAGTACATATTGAGGGCTATAGATTGTACAGAAAGGACAGGGTGGGGAAGAAAGGGGGAGGGGTTGCGCTCTGTCAGTGAGCAATATACGTCAACCCTCATCAAGACAGAATCCAAGGATGAAGTAGAAGGATTGTGGGTTAGGCTACATGGGGGGGCAAGGAGAAAGGGATTTGGTGGTAGGGGTCTGCTACAGACCCCCACATCAAGGGGAAGAAAGAGATTCGGGGCTCCTGAGGCAACTCTCGGAGACCATAAAAGCTAAAGAGGCGGTAGTCATGGGGGACCTAAACTACCTGAACATCTGCTGGGAGTCACAGACAGCAAAGTCCCACCGCTCACGCAGGTTTCCAACCTGTGCACAGGACCTCCACCTGACACAGGAGGTACACGGTCCCACTAGG
>NW_005841965.1:341514-348672 GCF_000455745.1 Alligator sinensis
ACTCTTTCCTGCTTATGCAGGGGGTCGGACTCGATGATCTATTGAGGTCCCTTCCGACCCTGACATCTATGAATCTATGAATTTATGGGTATAGATGTGCAGTTTAAATATTTTAAAAAGAAAAACCACAAGATAAGAAAAAAATGCAACCCCATATGAAATTCTAACTCACTGCAACCCAGAGCATAGTTTAAAATCCAGTGACTTGGAAAGACCAGTTCTTCTTGTTGCTGTAGTAGGGAGGGGAAGAATGAAATGCTAGTAAAATGTCATGCCATGGATTTCAAATGCAGTCACCTGTGCAATATCTAATACAGGCCACACAGTGGTCTTCAGTTTGGATTGTGCAAATTGACACACGCCTTAGAGAACTGATTTTCTGAAAGAATTGAGCACCATCCCTCTGACAATTGGACCATTCTAAGTGATCTCAAATTGGACCACTCATGTCATTATTCATTTTGAAAGTCTTGGCCTCAGCTTGGTACTTCAGGCTAGCTTTTTGGTAGTTTCAGGCCCCTGGTACATGTTACATTATTACACAATTAACTGGTTAATCACACAATACATTTAGGCTAGCCACACATGCAAAGTAATTATCAACACATAAAAATGACTGTCTGGCTATAAAAAGAGCCAACTGGCTACAAAATTAGTGCTTGAAAGTATGAAAAAACTCTATAGCTGTTTTCTATCCAGCTGCAAGTTGAATGTGTGGCAGGGCTCTCAGTTGGTACTGTGCCAATTCTTATGGCTTTCTTGTGAATCTTGCAATGTTTTACAGTTTATTTAAACCTCAGCTCTGCAAAGTCACTGATTATGGAAAAAATCAGAAGTTCCATCTAAAAAGAAAAACAGTAGGACCTTATTTTTGTAGAGAAAAGATTGAAAGCATGCCCATGTGTACCCACAAGGCTTTGCAGGAAAGCAAAGACTCCAATATGTAAAATATTCATTAAAAGCTCATGATTTTAAAGTGAATGTCATGCTTTCTGAGAACTAATTCATCATTTCTGAATTCTTAGTAGTGTTGCTGCACTCTCTAAATTGAGTTTTCATTTGTTTCCAACCAGAATATGGAGACAGTACAATAAGAGTGAATCACATCCTCACATATGTAAGGACCTGACTTTCTCAGGCTCCAGTTGACCAGCAGCTGTTTTTTATGTCCCCTTTCCTAAGGGCAAACAGATATGGCGGGTCTCAGAGGCCTAAAGGAATGTGTCACACACATTGTTATGTAGTTTGCAGGATGTAGAAAGCACTGACAGCCTATATATCCTTGGTCCCATGTGCAATAATGGAGTTAGCAGAGCTGACAAGACCCAAGCTTGACTCTATCTCAGATGATGCTACTAAACCTGTCTGCCTTGAGTGCAGGAATGAGCAATGAAGATGAACTTCTGTGAACCGCTACCTCCTTCATGGAGGTGTTCATTCTGAATGTTCACTGTTGTCAGTGCAGTGGGGTGAAGAGAAAAATATTCTTCAAGCTCCTTATCCTTAGAAAATAAAATTTATTAACTGGCTTTCCATGTTCAGAGGAATCCTCATTTACACAAACAGAAAGATGAATGCAGTGTTGATTTGGATAAACAAAGAGAAAAAAAAGCCTTCACAATGCAACAGATATAAATTAATTGTATTGTGATCCCTGGGATACGTGGGGGTGTGTGTGTTTTCTCCTCTTCTTTCTGAGAGGCTCAGCTCCTTGAGTTATCTGATTACATGAGAATTTCAGTTTTCTTTCTGAAAAAAAATGCCCTGGTTGTAGAGAAAAGCATGAAGACTTGACCTGTATTAAACTATAAAAGCTCATAAACCAAAAAGCAAATAGATAGGACCCCTCACACCTAATGTTCTTTTACTACAGCCTCGTGGCATTTGAACACCTGAGGTTAGCAATGTTGCATTTGGTTTACTTGTTACAGCTTTCATGTGCACACAACCCATTCTTTTAGTCTAGCTTGCAATGCATGGCAGTCATGTTTTTTCCTGAAATAATTGTGCTATTAAATATTGAATTTTATTTTGCTTTAAAGAACAAGTCACCCACAGATGTATCTGTAGCTGAGGCATGTAGATTTGTTGAATTGGGTGTGACATACCCAAAGTGAAATTAGTAAATTAGATTTTTTCCCCTCAATTTCATAACCAGGTCTGAGTTTTTGTAATGTCTACTGACATTAGTTCAGTTTGGGCAAATGCCTGTTTCCTTTGAGGAATGGAGCCCTCATGACCTGTGTGTCTCATTTTACACCCCCCCTTCCCCTTTTTTCTGATGGTTACCTTTTGCATTTAATTTAAACAAATTCAGGTTATAAAGATAGCTCTATGGTTTAATGCCCATATGCTAACAGCCATAACACTAATGAACCAGTGCCTAGCATTCTTGTGAAACAAGCACTTACAGGAAATAAAAATTTGGCTAAACAACAAGACGAATATATAAACGTATAAGCTAAGTGGGAAGAGGAGAAAAGAAAAAAAAACCTCTCCTGATGGAGGCTTTCAACAAAATTCAGAGAGACTGATTAAAGGATTTGGATTTCAGAGATGGCTAGTCAGCAGAATCGGGTCAGCTGTGACAGTCGATGGCTGTCTTCTCTCACAGAACTTGGTCTTTATATGTAATGCTGAGTGTGAAATGCTGTGTTCAAGTATCCTACAGTTTTAAAGATCCATCCAAGGTCTTTTTTAACATGGGTCTTTTCCACCTATTTTTTCCCCCCAAAATTAAGAATTGCATGGTGCCTCTGAAAAGAATATAGCCTAAACATTGTTTTCTCACTTATAGTTCTCAATGTGCCATTCAATACCTAATGGCTAAAAAGCATACTTTGTTTTCTTTACATGCTGTAATAAAGTTTACTTGCGGTATGTTCTGTTATTACATGTTCTTGTGGTGTTTGCCTTAATGGTTTTTGTTTCATTTACCAATTTTGAATACTTGTCCCTCTCCTAAACTTCAAAACAAAAGCCAATCCAAAGATTATTAAAAGCAGATGAAAAGACTTGTTTAGTTGCTATCAAAGAAGTCTGCTTTGTTTTTCAAATGATATTTTATATATACACATTATATAAATGTGTATCATTTTGTATAAGAGCATATAGTTCACATATATTATCTATATAATAAATATTGAAAATGTCTAATCTCATATCTAAACATTTTGTTTTTGTAGCCAATTTATGCACATACATTCAAACTTGGAAAACTTGGGCACAAACATGTAAGTTTTCAGATCCATATTTGGAAATTAAACATGTTTTTGAAGATGCTGAAAACTTGCGGCTCCTATTGATGTGCATTCAAGTTGCTACTTGTTACTTTTGAAGGTGAGGACATTTTTGTTCAGTGACTAACCATGATGGAGTCTAACTTCAGGTGTCTTTAGGTGTCTAACTTCAGACAAACAAATATGTGATGTGTGTGTGTATGTGTACATACTAGATCAGGCACTCAAAATAAATGGAACATTTTGAATATTTGCAGCCACATGACTTGTCAATGGTCATACAGGGCAGGGAAATAGAGGAACTAGGAACAGAACCCAGTAGTTCTGATACTCATTCCTGTATTTCCATTTACTAGGCAATATTAAACATGTATAATGAGTGCTTGGAAGCCAAGCAGGGGACTGCACCCCACTTTGATTCCTGCTCCACCCTAACTTTAAAAGCAACTGCCTGGGAGGGGCAGCAGCATTTCTATGCAGACAATGCTGAGAGAGTCAATTGACTTCATAGCTCATTATCATCTTCCCAATTCCTATTCATCTCTTTCTACTTCACAGGTGCCAAAGACCCTCTATCCTTTTTAATGATCTTAATATTCTACCATTCAAACTATCCTTTATTTTGCAGTTTTGCTGTCTGTTAGCCATTTCTGGTAATGTCTCTTTCTATTTCACAGCCCTGGAGATTGTTTTTAGTCTTAGCTCAGGTGTGTCTGGACTGGGTGCTGGGTGTGCCTGTCACTCTACAAGGGGAGGCTGCTTTGGGGGCAGGTTGCAGGGGTGGCAGGGGCTAATCTGATGTGGAGGGGGCCAGGCTTGAAGCAGATAAGCCCAGGGCCTGAGCTGGTCAGGCAGTCTAGCCCTGAGTGACACACAGGAAGGAGCTCCTAGTAGCAGGGCTCTCGGGATAACCGCAGAGCTGTGAAAAGCAGCACTGAGCCCAGGAGCAGACCAGGTCTTGGAAAGATCGGTCTGGAGACAGGGACAATGGCCTGCGAGGGCTGGTGGTGAACAATGTCTGGTGGTTGTGGAAGGGACTGAAGGGGTGGTATGGAGGTCCCAACTGGCCTAGAGAAAGAGAACGGGGGCAGAAGAATAGATGGCCTCGGGTCCAGACAGAGAAAGCCTGAGCCCATTAAGGGGTGGAGTGTGGGGCCAGAGCAGGCCTTGGAAAGGATAGGTCTGGGGCCCAGAGAGACAGAGCTTGAGCCCAGAAAGGACTAGGTACTTGGAGAAGGCCTGGTGCCTGGGGGGACCAGAAGGGTCTGTGCCCAGGGGGACTAGGGTGTGTCGAGGGAAATTCAGTGCCAGGGCCTGCCAGAGGGCACAGAGTTTTGTTAGTAGATGACCTGTGAGGCATGGGAGTGGGTATTGGGAAGGATGGAGCCCACAAAACTAGCTTTTAAGGCAATGGCCACGCAGCTGTGGTCCTTAGAGTAAAACCAGGCTTGGGAAGCCCTGGGGCAGCCTCCCTTTTATCAGAAATTAATAACATCAATGTGTGGTGGGTGAGTAAAGGAGAGAAAGACCCAAGAAGAGTCAGTTTGGGAAGGGCTGAGTGGCCACTGCAGGGTATTGAGATCACCCCTGGGATGGGTACTTGCTACAGTGTGGTAATATTAACTCAAGTGTAGAAATGACTGACAATGAAGTATTGGAGATGCTGTCAAGACACGCAAGCAGGCTAGATTTTGTTTTATGAAATTGAATAAAAGATGTACATTTAACTATAATGACTACAGGACTAATGAAAGTGTCTCTTGACTATTTTGACTATTTTTGTTTTGTTTTTAAACCTTCATGTATAATCTAGCAACTTTATGCTCATTCCAATAGTTGTATTTGTTTTTGCTTGGATCTTAAATTGAATATTTTAGACAATATTTTAGTCCTCTAGCATGTTAGTAAAGCTTCTAGTTTCTTTTTTTCTGGAGAAAAATGTGTGTTGTGTTATCTGTGTCACTATGCCAAACTATCTGCACCCCTCTTTTCTAAATCCTAGATCCACCCATGTTTGAAAGCATAGTGTTCTACTCATCATCAGCTGTGAAAAATGTAGAGGGATGTATAACTTCTACAGCGTGGTTAAAAATCCTGAAACTGGATGGGCTGTGCAAATGGTATTCTGAATATCGCTGCTGAAGGAATCTTCAAGAAGCCCAGCTACAATATGTAGCCAGACACTCATACATAAGAGTGTATCTTCCAGCCAAAACTGTATTGACTATCTCCCCATTTGTGCTTTGAGAGAACTCATACATATGAAACGCTTGGACACACTGGTTTCCCCCATGGAAAGGCTGAGATTTGAGTTCTAAAACCCCAACCAGTTCTTAGACAAATGGGGCCATCTGGTTAGCTTATCTTCAAAGGATATTTGATGTGTCTATGTTTAAAAAGGCAACATTTTATTATGTATTGGAAGACTGTTAAACACTTGGAATTATTTTTAAAGGCTGTGCTATAAAGTTGATGTCCAAAACCACAGCAGTGACAACCGTAGTATATTTCAGGGATGAAATATTGTACAAACTGTAACATATTAGCAGGACATAAAAGAAAATAGGCTAATGAACTTAATAACAAAACAAACATGCACGCACACACACACACACACACACACATGCACAAGCACACACTGAATGCTCATGTGCAGTGAGTTTTCTAAGGTTTCCTCAAGTAAGCCCCATAGAAAAGGTTGTTTATTTGAGATATTTATTCATAGTAGAGTCCTGGATTAATAGGAACAAATTAAATTTATCATGAGTAGGATTTGAGTTTTCATACCTGGTCACTGAGCTGACAATAGTTTCTCAGACTTGGTTTCTATCAGAGGAATAAAGACAAATTGTGGTTAAGAACAACTTTTTCAGTAAGTAGAATGCAGGTAAGGGCGAGGGAAAGACTCTTCTGCTCCTTCTCTGCATTTGATTAGAACCAGATGCCCTGCAGCAGTTTCTCTTTTAGTGGGTCTATTTGTTGTAGGTTTCCTGCTAGGGCTCTATTCTTGAGAAATTTAATAACAAACTACAGAAAATGTCCCAGCTGATTTTGGTTAGAATAGATAGCCAGTTCTGCCAACCCACAAGTGTATGGGCATGCCAATCAGACAAGACAGATCCAGCTTTAAAAAGATGCTTACTGAAAAAAATTAAAAATATTCTGGGATAGTAATGTATCCTGTGTGTGACACATCAGTTAACATTTTTTCAGTGAACATCTTTTTAAAACTCCCAGGATTGTTAATGATCTCTAAGCACACTTATTAAAAGAAAATATGGGCATGATTCTGCAAGATCATTGTTAAACATAAATTTCTACTCGTTAGATGTAGGACATTCTGGGAAAGAGCACAATGAACTCTTAAGGATGCAGGGCCTCATTCTAATACTTGCTCAAGTTTTCATTATTAATTCTTACAGTAAGGAACGCTACGGTAGTCCAAAGAGACATTGGTATTGTTAAGCTGTACTACGGTCAGTGTCAGAAAGGACTTCACCATTGTCTGAGGGATATTCCAACCCCAGAGGAAAGGGTGGGGAGGGCAGATTTTGAGAATTATCCAAAACTAAATCTCTGTGGCATTGAGGTGAGGCTGTTATTAGGCCTGTGCAAAGCAGCAGGTATTTGCTATGGATTTGGATTTAGCCGATTAGGAAGGATAGTGATTTGATTTGCTGATTCGAATCACTGTCTCGATTTGATTCGGTGCCAATTTGGAGATTCAGCCATAGACTATACAGGCAGCAGTCCTCGAGGACACTGGACACAGCTGCCTACAGCTGGTAAGTCTGTTGTGGAGCAGGGAGGGAAGAGGGGTGGGGGCACAGATCAACACCTCCACAGTGAGGGAGGGATTGGGGCTGGGGCTGGGACAAGCTGCCCAGCTGGGGTTGGGGGTGGGGCATGGGACTTGGGG
>NW_005841965.1:348772-361303 GCF_000455745.1 Alligator sinensis
GGTGTGTGGAGGCACAGGACGATGCTGCTGCGCTGCCTCAGACAAACGGTGCACAGCAGCAGAAGCCATTTCAGCCTCCCCATGCTTCCCAGGCAAGCCATGGCTTCGCCCTGGCTGGGCAAGCAATGGCAGGGCATGGGGGTGAGTGTGTCCACCCAGATCAGGGCAGGGCTGGCGGCAGGGACCATGGGAATTTGTGTGGCTGGAGCCCCCCCGGCACAGCCCCCACTCCACTGCACTCGCGGGGTGGGCAGAGCCAGGGCTGCACCCCAGGCTGCAGCTGGGGATAGCTTTACAGAGCACAGTTCTGGCTCCACCCATCCCGTGGAGCACAGCCTGGTGGCGGGCAGCTGGGGCTAGCTTCCTGGAGCACAGCCTAGCCCAGCCCATCCCAGACAGATCTGGAGGCACCTGCCCGCTCCCATGCCCTCCTGGACTGGTGGCAAAAGCTGCCAGATGAGCAACAAAAAGAGCAGATCCCAGGCCACTGGTGTGCAGTAGTGCACAGTGGCGGGAGCCCCCCTCCCCGAGTCCCATGCCCCCCTTCCCTGGCTGGGCAGCTTGTCCCAACCCCAACCCTCCCTCACAACAAGGGCATTGATCTTCCCCCCCATGCCCCTTCCCTCCCCCTATGCCCACCACAACAGACTTACCAGCTGGAGGCATCTGTGTCCAGCGTTGTCGAGGGCTGCTGCCTGTATAGCCTATCTCTACAAATCAATTTGGAGGTTTCCTATTCGATTCACACCTTTTAATGGGTCTCCCAATTTGATTCAAATTCAGAGATTTGGCTGCTGAATTGGGCCGAATCACCTTCGAATCGAATCAGCTACCGAAACTTTGCACAGCCCTAGCTCTTATTGTAGAAAAGAAGAGAAACAGGCCCCAGCAGGTGAGCTAATATGTTTTGCCAAAATGATAAACAAAGGTAATCTTAAATTCTTGTTCTGTTGATGACAAAGTTGTGGACTAAGAGGTCTAAATCATTCTAGCTACTACAAGAGATGCTGTTTTTTTTTCCCCCTCCTCCTCCTGCTGAGTAATTTCTTTTTACATATTCATATTGAAACTGCCCAGGGCCACTGTCAGTAGGAGGGCTGTGAGCCAGATATAAAAATTGCTCAGAAACCTAGAAGAGAGAAATAATCACCTTGCAAAACTACAGCCAAATAACTTATTTATTCTAAGAGGTAGAAAAGCACTCAACTTTTCTGGCTGTTGGCTGTAAGTATTCACAGTCAGTCCTAAAAACTTTTACCCAAAAGAGAGGGAGGAATAAAAGAATGCTTATTGAATGGTGATGCCAAGAGTACAGACAAAGGAAAGGAGTATTTGTCATGAAAGCCTGAACAGTACCATCATGATCCAAAGCCTGTCCTGCCATATATCGGAATGGGTTTGTGATTGGGCCCTCCAAGCATGATTATATAACAAAGCCCAAGTAACATGTTAAATCCTTTCCCTTCCAAGTATGAGATCTGTGGATCGCTGTGTAGCCTATAGTCAGGCTCCAGGCCTGTGGTTAGAATTGAAAGGTTTGTTGTGTTAAGCTGTTCTGGTTCGGTGTTTGCTCTGGCTTCCATCTGGCAATTCAGCTCAAGGTTGCGGGTGCACCTCATCACCTGGCCTCTGAAGGAAATAGCACATTGAAGTAGCATTGCATGCCTAAGTCAGCTGTTATAATCCGTAGAGCAGAACTGTGTAAATCTCTGCCACTCTTTGGCTACACTGCCTTATGTACATAGATTTTTACTCCTGAACACTATACATATAAAGGGTTTTTCTTACCCCTCTTCCTTTCTTTGAACTATACTATCAGCCCTTTGCATGATTTAAATTTACATAAAGGCCCTTTCCACTACCAGAATGATGTAAAGGGATGAGTGAAGAAGGGAATGGGATCATCTGTGTCTAATTAAGTAGGCATCTGTCACCTACACAGAAAAAGAGTGTTGCTGGAACGTAGGAAACGAGGCCATATTTATATGCTGGAGCATCATGGCCTGGTGTGCAACATAGAGGTTCACCTATTTAAGAATGGCAGTTCAGCTAGTATAGGTTTCATAGGACCCTGACAGTACAGGCTGCAGGGAATGATACATGTAATGAATCACCTCTTTCATCTAATCACACATCCTCCCCTGTTAGCATGGCTCACTTCTGAGACATATTGGTCAGCTGCAGGATGGCTGGTAATAGAGGCAGTGGGTATCCTTGCCTTTCTTTTAGCCATTGATTTTTCAATCCCTTCCAGAGTCTGTCAGCTTTTGCTAAACAAATATGCCTCTATGTGTGTATGATATAGTGGGAGACTATTTTCTATATTTTTATATTACATTCTATATTTTCTATCTTCTATAGTTTATTTTTACTAAGACTTTTGAAAGTAATATTTAATAAAGCAAAACATATATCAGAAGATAAATCCTGGCCCCACTGAAGTCAATAACACTCTTCCTTTTGACATCAGTGAGGTCAAGTTTTATACCCTAGATATTTAAAACAAGTAAAAGGCTGTAGGTCACACTGGTGGTATTGTTAGTTTATGGTAATGTTACTTTTTTGACCCAAGTGCACCAGTGGATCTAGAATTTTGGAAATGGGGATAGAAACAGTGAGGTGAATCATCATATATGAAACAATACATATTTTTTCCAGTTAAAAATAAACTAGAAGCTTTACTAATATGTTAGGGGCCTAGGGCTGTATTATCCAGTTTAAGATTGAAGCAATAACAAATATAATTTCAATGGATTGAATTAAAAACAATCTGTACGGCTGTGAAACAGGAGCTTCATTACTAGGAGAAGCTAACAGACAGCAGAATTATAGAACAAAGGCTAGTTGGATTGGTGGGGCATCAAGGACATTAAAAAGAAGAGAGGGTCATTAAAAATGGTGGAATGAAGAGTTTAGAAAGGATCAGGTCGATTATACTGAGCCATAAAGTCAATTGACTCCCTCAGCACAGCCTGACTAGAAATGCTGCTGCTCCTGTTAGGCAGTACATTTTAAACTTCGGGTGGAGCAGGAATCAAAGTGAGTTGCAAATGTACCAGTGCACCTCCCCAGGATCAGTCCCTGACCAAGTTCCTAGTAAAAAATTCAGGGTCTTACTGTTTTTCCCCACCAGAAGCTGTAGCTCATGATGCAGTGAGTTAAATTTGAGGCAATTCTGTTCATTTGCAAAAAATGTAAAACAAAACAAAACAAAAACAAAAACAAAAACAAAAAACAAAACAAAACAAAAAAACAACCCACTTTCCCTGCACACAGGAGCATTGGACAACAAAAACCATTTTCCTAGATCACATTTCCAAGCCTTTCAGCCAGCACCTGTCCAACAGCTTTGCACTGTTTTGTACAGTCAGACTGCCAGTGCTTCTCTGACTATTTCTTTCTATTTACGCTTTGTCTGGATTTGTTCTTTCCAACTCTCTTCCCTCTTCCTTACTCTTTCACAAATGTTCACCTGTCCTATCAAAAATATTACTCAGCAAAGACTTCTGCCCACAGTTCTAATTCTGGCATTAGTTTCCCATACATATTTGCCTTGGGTGATTGTGTGTGCCTGTGTTTTGTTTAAGGGTGTCTGTGGCATCTTACGTTTAACCTGAAAGAAGCATGGCTGTTATACACACAATTTTCAGTGATGCTCAAACCAGGATATAAATAGTGACATTGAGTCTCCATGCTGGTCTATATTTGTAGCCTGAATCCACATTTGAATAACAGTGACTATTGTTCTGCTGCTATCACTCTTGTGTGACTAAAATTGCTAGTTAAGGTATGAAACATCATTCCTTTTTGTTGTATCCTCAGGACATCATTTCATTTTAGCAAGCATCCTGATCACTTTCTCATTTACATGCTGTAGAAATATGCCAAGGGCTAAGTTGAACTTTGCCAATAACAACAACAACAACGACATAATTTTTCTGTTAGCCCATTGAAAAGGAAGTAGACGTATTTAGCTTGACATGCACATCCTGGTCCTATCTGGAGGATTCCTTAATTAATAGGAATTTTCCAAAGTAAAGAGTAAAGCTGCACTACTGCTTATTGTTGGGCCTATTGGTTTAAATGGGAGCTTTAGAACTGCTGGAGTCAGGCCAGCAAAAATGACTGACTGTTTTTCAAAGACGATCAGAGCTGCAAATCTGTCTGAGCATCTTCCCCTTCAAAGTAGGAATCTGACAGAAGAAAGAGAATGATTAAAATGCTCACTGAAGAGGTTTGCTTTTGACCATATAAGTTAATAAAGTTCAATTGTGACCCTGTTTAAGGCTGTTCCAAAAGGTGATGTCATTTCTGGCACCTAAAGCAAATCCCTGCAGCTTTAAAACCATAGCTCAATAAACCAGCTTCTTCTGCATTACAAATAAACTATTTGCATGCACCATTTAAAAAAAGAATATAGGCTGTTTTGCTTCAACCCATATGTATGGTTCAGAAGGTCAGGCATTACCGCAGTATCTCTCCTGTTATTTTAGGGCTCCCATGTGTTATGGTTGGCCCTGATGACTTGGCATTTGGTTTCAGTTATTTTTCCATGGGGTTGGCTTTTAAGAATAGAAAGACACGTTTCAAGAAAAATCCAACAAGTTGTAAAGGTCACAAAGATCGAGGACTGTGATCAGTTTTCGACTTAGTGCATTTGGAAGGGAAAGCTTCTTATTTAAGGACAGTTACTTTAGCTGAAATACACTGAATCAAAGTTAGAGGTGGAAAGCGGGGTCGGGGGAAAGTACGGAATAGATAATACAGCCCAGACAGTGTTGTAGTAGCCTTTCATTTTCTTAATGCAGCCAGTTACTTCTAAATGACATCAAATTTCATAGTGGTCAGGATTCAAAACAGAGGCAGAAATGAAGGAACACAGTGCTCTTTGTTGAAGCAAAGTCTAATAATTAATATGATAAATAAATACAAGGATTAGAGAAGGGAGTCCCTTTTGGTGAAAGTGCTAATTTTTCAAGGCCCAGCTGTAGCTCATCATTCAAAATAGGTGTTTTTCTTGCTCCTGGTGCTATTACTGCTGCTATGAAGATATGTAAAGTATCTATACAGAAAATCTATGTTTTAAAGGGTAATTAAGATTGCTACTTCAGATTATCAGGGGTATAGTAAAAATACCAAGGAGTAAATTTCACAAATCATAGTACTGTTAAAACAGGTGTCTCATCAGTTGTCCAAACACTGATAACTTGCCTACAGGATTTAAACAGTGGCTAGCTTTTCAGACAGCTTAACTTTAATTTTAATGAAGTTTAAATGAAGTGAAGGGATCATAATTTCAAGCCTGAGAGCAGCTGAACACATTTAATAAGTATGGTCACTTCATTTACATGTACAAAAGGCAGGTTGAAAACCTTTGGAAATAAGGCGTTTTGGTGTCCAAGTAGTATGTGTTTTTACCTGTATATTGGTATATAACCTGTCCCTGAAGACAAGTGGTACCACCTGATGTGTGATTTTAGTTACTGTGCATCAGAATGGAATGTATATATGACTCATAGGGTATGCTTTTATGCGCACCTAAACTTAATGTGTATTAGCCTAATGGTGCATTAAGGTGATTTAGGTATGTCTACACATGCACATGCTAATGCACATTAATGCAGGTGTGCGGACTGACTTGGGACTAAAGTTAGTCCTTAGTCAATGGATACACACTGCGTTAATGTGTATTAGTGCGTCTACCCATTCACCAGTGTGATTTAATTGTTTGCGCATACATTTGATACCTGCTTTATGCGATATCAAGTTTAGGCTCAAATAGCCTTAAATTGGGTAATGCACATTAAATGTGCACATGTTCCACAATTCTGAAAGTAATTAAATGTAGAATCCTGAAAGAAAGATCCTACTAATGAGTATTCACCCATTAAGGTGTTAGTTCATCTTTACGAACTCCACTGACAGACCTGTGTCAAGAGATGTTTTAAGGTTTCATCCTACAACCTTCATTTTTGATAGTGATCTATGTCTTGTATGCATATGGATAATAACTGATGAAAGGCAAATATATTTTCATAGAAATTACAGAATTAGATGATGGGCAGCACAGACTTCCACCAACATAGATTCATAGATTCTAGGGTCGGAAGGGACCTCAGTGGGACATCTAGTCTGACCCCCTGCCCCTGGCAGGCAAGAAAAGGGTCACCAAATCTGGGATCATGTGATCCCAGCCAGGTGCCTGTCCAGTCTCCTCTTGAATACCCCCAAGGATGGGGCGAGCACCACCTCCCTTGGAAGCCCATTCCAGATCGTGGCAACCCTGACTGTGAAGAACTTTTTTCTAATGTCCAGTCTAAACCTACTCTCCAATAGCTTATGGCCATTGTTCCTTGTTATTCCAGGGGGTGCCCTGGTGAACAGATCATCGCCTGCTTTGTGTTGCTCCCCCCTTATTAATTTGTACGCTGCCACAAGTTCTCCTCTCAACCTTCTCTTGGAAAGGCTGAAATGGTTAAGGTCCCTTAGCCTTTCTTTGTAGGGCCTTCCTTGCAGGCCTGCAATCAGATGAGTGGCTCTTCTTTAGACCCTGTCTGGGTTGCTTGCATTCTGCTTGAACTGCGGTGTCCAGAACTGAACATAGTACTCCATCTGCAGTCTGACCAGTGCTGCGTAGAGAGGGAGAATCACCTCCCTGGACCTGTTTGTGAAGCATCTACGGATGCACGACAAGGAGCGATTGACTCTGCCAACTACTTTATTACATTGACAACTCATGTTCATCCTAGAGTCAACAGTGACTCCAAGATCTCTTTCTGCCTCATTGGTGCTGAGAAGGTCGCCCCCCAGCCTATAGGTATGATGGCAGTTTTTCATCCCTAGATGCAGTACCTTGCACTTGTCCTTATTGAATTGTATCCTGTTGTTCTCTGCCCACTTCCCCAACCTGTCGAGGTCAGCCTGGATCTGGTTCCTCCTCTCCAGGGTGTTAGCTTCACCCCATATTTTAGTGTCATCCATGAATTTGGACAGGGTGCTTCCCACCCCCTTGTCCAGATCACTGATGAAGATGTTGAACAGCACTGGCCCCAGAACTGAGCCCTGAGGGACTCCACTGCACACATCTTTCCAGGTTGAGACTGACCCATCCACCACCACCCTCTGAGTGCAACCCCTGAGCCAGTTTGCTACCCATTCTACCGTATAATCATCTTCTTTAAGATGGTATAGAATAGCATGTCAAAGGTCTTCTTGAAGTCCAGATAGATAACATCCACCTCAACTCCTGCATCTAAACATTTGGTGGCCTTGTTGCAAAAAGAAACTAGGTTAGTCAGGCAGGACCTGCCCACCATAAACCCATGTTGGTTGCCCCTCCGCATAACATTAGCCAGTAGGCTCCCACAGATGTGTTTCTTGATAATTTTTTCTAGGATATTCCCTGGGATAGAGGTAAGACTGACCAGTCTATAGTTCCCTGGACCGTCCTTTCAAAAGTTTTCAACCTGCCTTTTGTACATGTAATGAAGTGACCATACTTATTAAATGTGTTCAGCTGCTCTCAGGCTTGAAATTATGATCCCTTCACTTCATTTAAACTTCATTAAAATTAAAGTTAAGCTGTCTGAAAAGCTAGCCACTGTTTAAATCCTGTAGGCAAGTTATCAGTGTTTGGACAACTGATGAGACACCTGTTTTAACAGTACTATGATTTGTGAAATTTACTCCTTGGTATTTTTACTATACCCCTGATAATCTGAAGTAGCAATCTTAATTACCCTTTAAAACATAGATTTTCTGTATAGATACTTTACATATCTTCATAGCAGCAGTAATAGCACCAGGAGCAAGAAAAACACCTATTTTGAATGATGAGCTACAGCTGGGCCTTGAAAAATTAGCACTTTCACCAAAAGGGACTCCCTTCTCTAATCCTTGTATTTATTTATCATATTAATTATTAGACTTTGCTTCAACAAAGAGCACTGTGTTCCTTCATTTCTGCCTCTGTTTTGAATCCTGACCACTATGAAATTTGATGTCATTTAGAAGTAACTGGCTGCATTAAGAAAATGAAAGGCTACTACAACACTGTCTGGGCTGTATTATCTATTCTGTACTTTCCCCCGACCCCCCTTTCCACCTCTAACTTTGATTCAGTGTATTTCAGCTAAAGTAACTGTCCTTAAATAAGAAGCCTTTCTTAAAGATTGGGATGACATTGGCCCTCTTCCAGTCCTTCAGGACCTGACTCAAGCACCATGAGTACTCATATATCCTTGCTAGTGGTTTGGCTATGACACTCGCTAATTCCTTCATTACTTGTGGGTGGAGTCCCACTGGTCCTGGTGATTTGAACATGTCCAGTCCCTCCAAGTGTCCTTTTACCGTATTGGCACTGACCATTGGTCGGCTGATATTCGCTTTGTTGATGTCCGTGATGTGTATTGAGGGTTCATCTAGATTCTTATTTAAGAAGACAGAGGCAAAAAAGTCATTGAAGAGCTCTGCCTTGTCCCTGCTATCTATCACTAAGCCCCCCTGCCCATCCTATAGGGGTCCTATGCTACCCTGCACCCCCTTTTTGCTCCCAGCGTACCTAAAGAATGACTTTTTATTGTCCTTAATCCCTGCCACTAGCCTGAGTTCTAGAACTTCCTTGGCCTTCCAGATTGACTCCCTGCAGGTGCGGGCCAACTAAGTGTACTCCTTGCTAGCTACCCCCTGCTTCCACTTCCTGTATTCTACTTTTCTTGCCCTTAAGGTATCTTGGATGACCTGGTTAGCCAAAGGGGCTTCCTGACTCCCAGTGTTTAGACCACAAAAAAGTGGGTTCTTAATTCAGATTAATTTACCTGAGGTCAAATAGCAGTGAAGACAAGGAAATCTGAGTTTTAACTTAAGTTATCAGGTTGAGTTCAAACCCAATTCCCCTGTAACCTTTAAATAAAGCTGCTAACCCAAGTTAAATTCCAAGTTACCTCATCTTCTATTTTAACCTGAATTCTGAATATACCTGAATCTCCCTTGATTTGCTGGCAACACTCCTACAGCCTAGTATGCTGTTAGCCTTCCTTGCAACAAAGGCACACTGTTGGCTCATGTTCAGCTGTAGGACTCCACTTGATACTGGCTACAAACTAGATGTCAAGCCATTGATTACCACACTTTGAGCCCAACAATTCAGTCAGTTTTCTATTCACCTTACACTCCATTCATCCAACCAGCACTTACTTAAAGAATCAGTGATTCTTCCCTATCCAGTCAGAAATTTGTCCACTTTGTCTTTTAAATCCTCATGGATATGCTCCACCTGACCTCATCTCTAAATCAATCAGGTTTCTCAGGTTAAGTCGCACAGTATCCTGGGGTGCCTTGAGATCCTTTTAAGAGTACTGCATAATATTAGCACTGTTAGGTATAAAGCCACCTACCTATGAATCACAAAATAAACCCAGAGGCTGTGTCCAGATGAGCACAGCTGTGCAGTATTTGGTGCTACAGATACATCTGTGATGCTGTGGCAGGGCACTGTTGGTGCCTGCCACTTTAAGGGTTGAGACAAGCAGCCAGCAGGTGCTTGATTGCAGCAGCTATTTTAGATCTCTGGCTGCTTATGTAAACAAAGCAGTTCACTGTTGGCAGGTCAGGTAGAAACATTGCCTGGCTGCAAGGCTGTGTGCAAGATCCCTGGAGGTAAGGGTAGGAGCTTAAGGGGATGGTTTGGAGGCTTCTGGTTCTGGGCATGACCTAAAACTGCACCCTGCCGGAAGTGGGTGGTCTGGTGGAGCTCCCAGTGGCACGGGAACCCCAGGAAATGCCAGGCCAGCTACCACCCCTGTGAAAGGTGGGTAGGGGTGCCTTAACCCCAGCCCTCACCTTTGGGTGGGTTATTTGAACCATTCAATCCAGGAAAGGCCAGGTAAGCTTCATGAGGCACCTGAGCCTGCAGGGGTGAGTGACCCTGGGGGGCCAGGCAAGTTTCATGAAGGACCTCAGCTGGGAATGGGAAGACCCTGATCCCTGAGTGCGGGCAGGCAGCTTAGTCCTAACTGAGGGACCCAACTGGTCAATGCTGGGGCCAGGACCCAGATGGGGGTCAAAAGGGCCAGAGGCCCACCGCGAGGGATGCTCATAAGAGCAGAGAATCTCAGGGTCCTGACTGGCCTGAGACAGGGCCAGGGCTTAAAGGAAAGCCAAAGGTCCCAGAGAAGGGGTCACAGCTAATGGGTGAAGGGGATGGTTGAGTTTGCTGCTTGGGTTGCCATCTGCCAGGCTTGGGCTGTGGTGCAGGGGTGGAACGGAGCCATGGATAGCCCCCCAATATCGGGGTGTATAATGGGTAGCCTCCCACCTCATCATTACATCAATCTTATTACATCAAGGCATGGCAGTAGAGAGAGGCAGGAGGCTGGCTCATAGACAGGGCACAGGCCGGTGCTTGCACCGGGCATGAAAGCTCGCCCCAGAGCTTGGCTAGCTGGAGCCACACTTTTGTTAGGCTCCAAGTGACAGGATCACCACTGCTGCACTCCAGGAGGCCCTCAGGATCCCAGGTAAGGCTGCTGGAAACAGCCCAGTGCTGGCCCCAGCTTCCCCTACCGCACCTGGGGTAACCTGCTGCATGCTAGAAGGGTGCATGGTGCAGGTGTTCCCTGGGGATAAGTAGCGGCGGCTCAAGGTGTCCTGCTACTATTTGTTCCTGGGGAAGCAAATGTCCATGCTTGTGTGGGCATGGCCAGAGACTTCAAATAGGAATCTACTGTATCAAAACCATTCTGACCCGTTGTGGTCTTTCCAATTGCTTTGCAACAGAAGAATTGTTCTATTATTTTTTATAGTCAAGAAATAAGTGAAAGCTAAGAGCTGGCATTTTCTCAAGAAGTACCTTGAGTCTAATGAGGAGTGTCCTGAGTCTAAAAAGGTTGAGACCCAAACCACTGTCTGAACATTTCACTCTAGCTTTCTGTATTCTAAAATATGTATGACAGAATGAGTTGTGTCATGAGAAGGAGATTTCTATTATCTGTATAACTATACTGGTATACTGTGTGGAAACATTTATACTTACATCTGGTCCTTATACTAATGTAATTTGTGTTGCTTCCTAAACCAGCATAAATGCTTGTACTGTAACTGTATCTGCCCCAAAAATTTTTGCAGTCTAACTCTATCAGTATAGTTAGTATTACAAAACAGTCTTGGGTTGTGCAGTTCCCATATCTGGGACAACCTCCCAGATTTCATCATTGACACTGAATCACTTCTGACCTTAAAACATCTATTTTCCCTTGATCATAATTTTTACTTTTCTCTCCCTCTGAAATTTCTTAACATTTAATTATATAAAACAGTTTGGGACAGTTTGTATGAAAGACTTGGTACCAAACTAATATTAAGATGCATTGCATACAGTGTGTTTTCAAAGGCATGTAACAGACCATATTGTCAGAACCCATTAATTAGATGCCTATAGCACAGAGGAGAACTGGTATAGCCCAGAGGAGAAATGACATAGCACAGAGGAAAATTCCATGGGTTCGATACATATGGCATAGTTTTGCTGTCAATCATTCTGGTGGCAGTAACTAGGTCATGGAGGAAAATTCCGTATGTGGCGACTAGCGATTGGCTTGCTAGCCGTATAAGAGGTTGAAGCAGTTTCCGCCCAAGTTGGAGGACTCCACATACATCTCGTGGAGAACTCTGAGTACACTGTGGAGCCTAGCAAACTCCACGCGTGTTTCAGAGCGAACTTAGCAGCCTGATCAACCACTAAGGACTCCCTGTCACCGACCCAAGGGGGCCTAGCACACCCCCACCCGAGACGTAAGACGACTGCCGGCCCGAACACCCCGAACACATTTGCAGACCGACCAAACGAACTTTGTAATTTCTGCCCGACCCATGTTTGTTTACAACCGTAATCGAAGCAAGCTTCTGACCTGCACTGTACGAGCAGTGTAAGTAAACAACCTTTTTGTTTAATCAAATCGCGTCAGTACCTGATTCCACTCCAAGCGTCACAAGTACCCGCCCGCCGACTAGGGCTCCTAAGGCCCCGAACCCCGCGCTGCAGCTCTCGGCGGTGACACATATAATGTCTAAAGCCTAATTGATGAACTTAGTTCAGTATTATAATAGACAAATCAGTGAATACCACAGGCATGTATTGAACAAGTTAGTGGAATAATAGGATCTAATCTGGTATAGCCTATATATCACCAAAACACCAAGTCCACCAATACCTATAAACTATATTAATTTGAACAATAATGTTTGCCAATGTTTGACTAATGTTTGCTGACCTTACTAAGCGAGTATTAGAGACAATAAAATAATTAATTCCTCTCCCCCAGTTATCTAATGAAAGTAAAAAAGGTTTCAAGAGGAATCTAAGGAGAAAATAAGGGTGTGTGCTTTTCATCGTTGCATGATGTTGACCAGTTCAACAAGGACTCAGTTGACTAGTTTAACTAAGGCCCCATTAAAATGGAGTTTTACTCTGGGTCACCTAGAGTTTAACAAGTTCAGAAAGAGTGCAGAAGAAAGACTTTGTTTTGTGCGTTC
>NW_005841965.1:361334-371001 GCF_000455745.1 Alligator sinensis
GGGGCTCTGCAGTAAATGAGCTATTGTACACAAAGGTCTGGACATATTGGACAGAACCAGTTATGTTGAGGGGAGAGGGAGAGGATAGCTAGTGGGAGGAAACCTATTATTTATCATCAGTCAAATCTGCAAAGTATGTACAAGGCTCCAGGGGGAAATGGGATGCACAAATAGCATTGCATTCATTTTAAAACTTCTATTCTCTGAAGCTTTCCTTCTTAGTAATGTGATAGGTTTGAGAATCTATCCTAGATTTCTTCCAGTGTTTACTGCTAACCAGTGTAGGTAAAATGATCTCACTTCTTTTTTCTCTCTTTTTTTAAAACTCTGACTCTTAAAACTTTAATAGAAATAAGGAGAAGAAAAAAGTTCCATTCTGTCTCCTCAAAGTCTAGAGTTGCAGCTATATAATTATTTTGCTTAGATTCTAAACTGAATGGATTGCCCCTTAAATGAAATGCTACAACAGTTGTAACTGGTGAGGAGACTGTCTGGTGGTTGGTTCTGGGGATGGAACAGGGATTATAGTGCAAGAGGTGCAAGTGTTCTTTGGAGAAGCCATGTGCTTTGGCATTTGGTTTAGACAGGAATCTGATTAGAGCCAGTATTTGTCTTGTATAGGGTGCAGTTAAAAATGAGCACCTTTGTTGGATCTTTATCTTTACCTTTTGGCTTGAACTCAATATTGAAATAAGTAAAGTAACACATGTTCAGTTCCTCAGAAGACTTAGATCAGGGGTGGGCAAAATACGGCCCGCGGGCCAGATCTGGCCCATGAGGCCATTTTATCCAGCCTGCAGGGACCTTAAAAAAATGTAGAAAATTAATATTTCTCTGCCCTTGGTTCCCGTCAAAAATGACAGGAACCAAGGGCAGTAGGACCCAGGGGAAGCCCAGCAGGCTCCCACAACAGTGGGCCTGCCCGGCCCTGCCCCCCAGCCGGAAGCTCCAGTTGGGGTTTCTGGGCTGGGAGAATGTGGCTGCTCTGGCATGGAAAGCTCAGGTAAGTGGGGGCGAGGGGACCCCAGGCAGGAAAGGAGTGCGTTGGGGGAAGCAGCCCCTCCCTGCCCCATGCCTGGAGCCCCACACCGCAGCTGTTTGCAGCCCATGTGGGGCTGCCTGTGCCTGCTCCAGACAGCCCCACGTGGGCTGCGAGTGCCTGCAACGTGGGGCACTGGCTGTGGGGCGAGGGAGGGGCCACTTCCCCCTCACGCTCAGTTTTTCCCTGGGCTCCTTCCCTGTGTGGAGAAAAGCGGCCCCTCACCCGCCCCATGCACAGTGCCCCATGCTGCAGGAGCTCGCAACCCACACAGGGCTGTTCGTAGCAGGCACAGGCAGCCCCAGGCAGGCTGCAAGTGACTGCAGTGCTGGGCGCCGGGCATGGGGCGGGGAGAGGCTGCTTTCCCCACCCCACTGTGCTCAGCACCACCTTGTAACCTGGCCCCCCTGCCAGGCTGGCAGTGGGGAGATTTGCAAGCTGGTGCTGAGTATAGGGAAAAGCAGCTCCTTGCCTGCCCCATGGCCAGCGCCCTGTGCTGCAGCCACTTGCAGCCTGCCTGGGGCTGCCTGTGCCTGCTCCCGGCCCCCGTGTGGGCTGTGAGCGCCTGCAGCAGGGAGCACTGGCTATGGGGCAGGTGAGGGGCCACTTTTCCCTGCACTTAACACCAGCTTCTTCCCTGCTGGTCAGCAGCGGGTTGGGGCTGTGCACTGCCCCTACCTGTACCATGGGGCTGGGGGGCACTGGGAGTGAGTGGGTGGGGAGCCAGTGGGAGCATAGGGCCCACACTGGTGTCCTAGTGCCAGTGCTGGCGAGGCCCAGAGCAGGGTGGCAAGAGCACAGGGTCCCAGCTGGCAGTGGCTCTATGAAGCTGGGCTAGCTCCCCCCTCCCTGCTGGTGCAGCCCAGCCCAGCTCCACAGACCCCTGATGGCCTGCGCCCTGCTTTGGGCCAAACTGATGGTGACCAGGGGGCAGGGCACCAGTCAAAGGGTGGGGCATCTGTCAAGGGGTGGGGCTACCCATGCAGCCCTTGACAGCCTGCCAAAACTGGGTAAGTGGCCCTCCACTGAAAATAATTGCCTGCCCCTGGCTTAGATCTATGGGTTGTTTGAAATCCTAGGAACTGGACATGTCAGCTGATTATGCCTGGGCTGGTCTTCTTCAGCTGATTATGCTAGGTTTACCACCTGGAAGGTGGTATTGAATATTGTGAAGGAAGAATAAGGAATATTATGAATAGGGGAAAGTTTTATTAGTTGAAATACAAGCACAATATTTGGGATTTATTTGGGATTACCCTTTTCACCATAGATTAACAAGCTGTATATAAAGGTGATCAAGTATGATTGTCCCCACTTACATAAACAGTATTATCTTCAGATCTTCTCAAAAATGACCTGATGTCTCTAGCTTTTGCTTCCCTGGACAGGGCAGGAGTACCTTGGCTAGGTCCTTATTCATGGTGCCTATACATGTGCATTGAGGCTGCTCCAATGCACTATAATTACAGGGCATTGGAGCAGATGCAATTAAAGTTCCCAGAGCATCACATGTATCAGCATCCCCATTCTGAAAAATGGTGGTGGGGGCACTTTAACTAAAGCTTGTTTGAGAAAATAAAAAAGAATCGAAAGCTATCAAATACAAATGTCAAAATTATAGCCAGATAAAATGGGCTAAAGAGACAGAGGAAACCCAACTACTACTTTTGGTTTCAAATTCCTGATTAGGAGAAAGGAAAGATATTATTTAGCGGTGCTTTTGCAATACCATGACTTGAAGCATTCTAATGGACTTACGCACTGTCTCCCATTTGCTAAGGCTGTGTAGGGGAACAGAGATGGGAATGCTATTGTGTTGAGAACATCTGAATGGTGCAAAGTAGCATTGTACTGAAACCTGCTATGCCATCTGTATGAGCACCAGCTCCTGAGCCAGAGATAGTATAGACATGTTACTGCAGCTCTGACTCTTAGAGGAAGACTGTAATGGCATGTGTGCAGGACCACAATACTGTGACTACAGTGCTCTACATGAACACAGCTAGCTGATATGGAGTGGTTGCACGTGTCTCAGCAAAGTCCTTCCCAATAAGGTATAGACATGCCCTTGTGAATAGCTGCCAGAATCATCACCATCACATTGTCTCTCCTTGTTCAGAGGAAAACTGCATGACGTTACTGCTTAACACACTGGAAGCAATTAGTATTTTACTTACACTATCCCTCCTATACTATTTCTATCACAGACAGAGCTGAGCCAGTGGTTGCAGGTATGGGAAATTTTAGTGAAGCCAAGAGAACTATTCTATGTGCCTATATTTTCTCTGCTTCGGTTCTATTAACGGTAAATGCATATCAGAATTAGTAGGAGAATAAGGCCCTGAACTAGATGGTTTTAAAAGGAAAGTTCAGGAAAGACTGAATTTCAGGAAAGGGAAAGATTTCATTAAACCGTATAGTAACACATCCTTTCCCACCATGCGCTCCTCCATAACAACTCCCCTGTCATCATACTGCATTTTATTTACATTTCTTCATCATGGTTTGATATTTAATAGATATTGCCCTTGCTCTGTTTGAGCTCAGGGACTATATAGACTAAATTAAACAGTGATAAATATTGTCTGTTCCTATACACCTTTCTGTTTCACAGAATATTAATTCCTCAGCTCAGCTTATGTCATCCCAAAAGCATGTCCAGGAAACACAAAGAACTCACTCACTCCCCTCCTATCATCCCCCATTAGAGAATATTCATAGCATTTCAAACGTTTGGGGATAAACTTATGCACCAGGCAGTTTTCAAACACTGCGGGACTGAGAAGGCCACAAATAAACCTCCCATCTCTTGCCATCGATTTTTTTCTGAGAAAATAGGCATGTGGCCTATTAATAGTTTAGTCTAGTCTGTAAGTTTCTAGGAGTAAAGCTGATTAGATAAATGTCTCTGCACATCAGCTCCTATCATAAAATAGGAAGCATTCTTCTCCCTTTCTTGTGCAGTTTGTTGTGTTTATAAGTTTTGGGGACAGAGACCTTCTCTCATTACAGTGTCCAGCACACTGGAGTCCTGACTTTCGTTGGGGCCTCTAGTCATGTAATATAGTTAGTAGTGTAGTAATGCAGAAACAATTGCTTTAACAATTGCAGACTGGTTTGATGTTGAGTGAAGTCCAGTTAAAACAAATGGAAAAGTGACTTGGAGACAAAGGACCAGACCTACTCTGCTGCTTAGGTGTCTATGTTATCCTGTTCTACACTGCTCAAGTCTATGAAAAACCTTTAACACACTTGCCTTCATTTTAGTCTTAAGATTAAGTCTCAAAAAGCAGCAAGGGACAGGAAGGTCCATCTTTTACTTTAAGATTTTTTAGGAGCTTGAGCAGAAGGAATAGGATCACACTCAGGTACCTAATAGGTGGAATAGGATTTGGGACAAAGTGTTTTATGTATGTTTTTAACCACGTTCATGAGTTACTCAGTGTTCCAGACTTTCTTCTGGTGATGCAGCCAGCACCAAAGAACCAATGGTGACAGCTATACCATTCCTCCCAAACTCTCTAGATGGGCCACGCAGAGAAGCAGAAGCTGGAGATGTACTCATGCCAGGTCAGCCTAGTGATTGTTGGTCCTATGGGGCAGAAACAGTAGAAGTAGGAATGTCAGGATTAAGCCTAGGGACAATGTATCAGCCCTATAAGTATGGAAACTGGCATAACAATGTGTTCCTTATAACCTAAACCTTTTCTAGATTATGTTAATAAACAGCCACTGTCTGTGTTTGGGGTAATCTCCAGGGCTTAAAGTTAACAACAACTTTGAATGTCACCTTAGGTTTCAGCTGTGCATGTTTCTTGTGAGGTAGGTGCCAGAATTTGTAATGTAATTTGGTTTTAGACTTGCATTTTCTTTAAGAGCCTAATAACTGACAATGACATCTTATTCTATAATACTTTATGAACTCCATATTTCATATGAAACCTTTCAGGCACTGATGAATGTGGCTTCTCTAGGATGGAACATAGCAGTGAAAAGAAGTGAAAGGAAACACCATACCCACTGTGAAAGCTAGGAAGAATTCAACTATACATACTGGGAATTAGCAAGGGCACCACAGTTAAGACTCCTACTGTTGTGAGAAACTCTGTGATCTTTTCATGGAAGTAAACTTACCCCACTTCCAAATCACTTCATATTGGCAAAGTAAAATTGTGGAACAGATTTCTACTGGAGTACACCCAATGTAGGCAAGCCAAGGACAGCCACCTGTTACATCACAATGTACCCCAACATCTTGAAGGACTGTTCAGGAATGCTACTGACAGTCAGTAAGGCCAATCTCTCTGTGCGGTTCCTGGATGTTTGCTTTCTTCTATAGGCAAGACTTAGCACTGCTTAGTTTGTGAGGACTGACAATGTTGTATCTGGTAGCTCCACAATGGTGGGGAGATTAGACCAACAGAGAGCACCACCCAATTTACATGGGTGGTAATTGTTCTGAACAGGAACCACAACTGAAAGCAAAACATGGTACCTAAGGAGGTACATAGTATAACCACATTTAAAGAGACCACCATATATAATGACTAAAACACAATACATCATAAATGAAATCACAGTCTGAAGACCATTTCAATTGCAGCAAGACTAGGAGTGAGGATTCTAAGGTAAGTCAGTAGGCTTTAAGGGTCATGCTGACCTATAACACAGCATCTTGATGAAGTACCAACCAGTGCAAATAAAAGCATCTATTTCTCTCTCTTGTTCAATCCTTTACTTCCTTTAATCTCCTAACTTTATCCCATGGATGGATCTGGAGGGTGTGCAGATCCCTGCCCCTCAGATCATGTAGGGTATGGGGATGAGGCATGACTGGAGCCCTTGGGTCATCAGGGGACAGCAAGGAGCTGGCTATGGAGCAGGCACATGAAGGGTGGGGACCACCAACACCACTGCAGCTATCTCCAGCTAACCTGGGGGGCAAGGGAAGGGGCAGAGCCGCTCCTGACTCACTTCAGCCAGGGCTATGGGTAGTGGCTGCTTGGAGAGAGAGTGGCAGAAGTGTGCAGTTTCCTCCTTCTAGCCCTTGATCTCTACCTTTCCCTCTTGCTCCCCCATAGGCACCCTGCATTGACCAGGAGCAGGTGCTGGGAGGAGAGACCTAAATGCCGCTGCTGCTGTCTCCTACTGAGCCAGGTTCTCCACACAGTTGCTCTCTGCAGCACGTGGCAGGAGCAATTCTGGGGTTGTCCCATGCCTGCATCAACAGAGAACAGCAGCAGCAGTGGTGTGCAGGTCCATCTTTCTACCACCTGCGTCCAACCCATGGGGGACACCAACAAGAAAGGAGTGGGCAGGGAGCAGGTGCTGGAAGGAACCACTTGTGTGCTGCTGTTGCTGTCCCTGACCAGAACTGGCATCCCACAGTGCCACAGCCCATGGGTAGAGCAGGGCAGAAGCAGCTCTGGGTCTCCCTGTGTCCAGATCAGCTGGGGATAGCAGAAGGCGGTAGGTACATCCATGCCACTGATGCCCCAGTCCTTCTGCCACTGCCACACCCCATTTGTCCTTGACATAAAACCCCACCTTCCTCTTCCTAAATCATCATCCTGCCTGTTCTTCCCCGCCCGTGTCCCGTTTTGGTTCTACCGTCTTTGAGGCAGGAAGGTTATATTTACCATGTGAATAGAATTTTGAGTCTAAATTTGAACAGGCCAAGAACGCTTGATATGACTGGATGGAAGAGCATTTTTCATTTGGGGTCTAAACACTTATGGGCTTGATTTGTAAACTCCATTGCAAAGATACATGCACTTTTACAGCCTGAAAAATTGTGCCTCATACACAATTTAATTTGGTTGAGTTTGTGAAGTTCTTTGGAAACGATTTCAATAAAAGGTACTGTATCAAATTATTCATGTTTTTTGAATTTCCTACCAATATATATATATGTTCAAAAGACACATTTTGCAGCCTTGGCATCTGCCATCTTCAAAGGAGCCTGAAGCACTCTCTACACAATAAACTTACTGTGAATTCTAGCAGCACCCTCAAGCATATTGCTTCCTGAACCAGAAGCTGTGTAGTTACATCTGCTTGGCATTTTGGGGAGACAGAATTATACAGCTTCTGATTTAGGAGGCAGCCTGGTCAGAGCAGAGTAACTTAGGGTAAGGGGAGGTGGAGCACCACTGCTGGGTATAGGGATTTGGCCACATAGATAGGGCATAAGAGAAGAGGCACTCAGGGATCAAACTCTTAAAGGTATATAGGTACTTAGTTCCCAAGCACATGTTAAAGTCCAGTGGGGGTTAATCACCTAAATATCTTGAAATACTTGGCCTGCTTCTATTGAAATATAATGGGATTTGGATGTCTAATTTCCTTAGCCTTCCTTCGAAAATCCTGTCCCTCTGTGTACTTGCAGCAGAGTCAAAGCTTTTATACATTATGTATTACCAAGGAGTTGACCATTTGCTAGAAAAAACAAACAGTGCTTATATTTTAGGAATCAAACAAGCAGTCACCAAGTAGAGCTTTCTGCTTTTGATAATGCAGATCATTAGCTGTTGGTTAGCGGCATTGGCTAGCTGGACTGTTCTCCACAGCACGCATGCATAAACAATGCTAAGCTATTTTTTGTTTGTGTTTGGATCTTGAAAAAATTACTTAAGAAGAATGTTTCCATTTGTCTTTTAAGACATGAGCTTCCCAGCTAGGTGTTGGGTTCCTATAGAAGAGCCATGACTCCTTCTCCACCCCCAGGCATGTGCCAAGTGTGGCTCTCTCAAAGGAGAGGAGGTAAGTAGCAAGTTAATAATTTCAAGATAGAAATCACTGGTAAATGATAAGAATGGCATCAGATGCTGCTACTTTACCTTTTAGCTTTGTTTATATTTTGCTTTAAAACAAAATGCATGGATTTTTATATGGGGTACTAGTCAGTTAACACTAGATTAGTGGTAATTTTATTGACTGCAAAACCATCCAGTTTTGTTTGGATGAATCTGCCTCATTTTTCATCCACACATCTGTGTAGCAGCTGTAGGCACACAGTTCCCAGGGGCTCAGCCTAATTTGTTGAATTACAGAGGTTGTGCTTGGCAATAGAAAAGGTCTATTAGTATTGCTCATGTTGAAAATTGTAAGCTTGATGCCTTCCACATGCTTCTGTTGGATCTTGTCAGTCCTAGACTGGACCCATAATTAACCCTTTGGAGACATTTCTTTTTTATAAGGTGTCTGTTGCAGTGCTTCATATTAACGATGTTCCAGAGGCAGCATTTAAATGTCACAGCCTCTCAGGTGCCCATGCAATGATTCATGGAAATGCTCTGAGAGCTGCTTCTGCTTGCCTTGCTTGTACACAGCTGTGATAGGTACATACAAGGCGCCTGTAGATGTGCGGGAAGGCTGCTCCAATGCGCTGTAAATTACGTGCATTGGAACAGACTTGATTAATCCTAAGACACAGAGGCTGCTGGAGGTGTGCTAACTGGCATGTTCCAACAGACTCAAGTTATAGAGTCTGCTGTGTCTCTATAAATCGGTGTCCCCATGCTTCAAAATGGTGGTGGGGATGTTTTAACTAAAGCTTGTTCGACAAAATTTTTGCTAAAGTCCCCATTGCTATTTTAAAGTGCAGGGATGCTAACACACAAGATGGTATGGGTGCTTTAATTAGAGCGACTCTCAGAGCTGCTTTAATTAAAGCACTCTCCCTGCCCCCCCCCCAATTCCTGGAGCATGTGTAAAAATGCCCACAGGGCCTAATCCAGGGTTGGGCAAAATGGCGGGTCTGGCCACAGCAAGACTCCATTTCCCAGCACCCCCTGCCTGCATGGCTGGGGCTGGTCTCCACGGAAACCCCAGCCACAGCTGCTCTGTGATAGTGCAAGGGTGGGGTTGCCATGGAGACTGACCCCAACCATGCTGGCAGAGTGCACGGTATGGCAGGGCAGGGCAGGGGCTGCTCTGGAGCTGCTGGGATTTTATGGCATGGGCAGCTTGGTCCAGTGCCAAGGCAGAGCTGCAATCCACTGCTTGTGCACCCCTGCCTGGAGTATGCAGGCTGAAAATCATGGTCCTGCCCCAGCTCCATGCAGCAGTGACAGCGTGGTCTCAAGCTGGGGAAGTGCCACGATCCACTGCCTGTGCACCCCTGCCCAGAGCATGCAGGCTTCAGAACTTGGCTCTACCTTGGCTCTGGACAAAGCTGCCTCCACCAGAAGATCCCAGTGGCTCCAGAGCAGCCCCCTGCCTTGCCCTGCTGCATGCCCTGCCAGTGTGGCTGGGGCCAGTCTCCATGGCAACCACAGCCTTGTGCTATCATAGTGCAGATACAGCTGGGGTATCCATGGAGACTGGCCTCAGCCATGCAGGCAGGGGCTGCTGGGAAATGGAGTCCACTGGCCTAATCCAATGTGTATTTGTTGGTGTGGACAGACACAGAATTTGAAACATTTCAAAGGGGCAGGGGGCTGGACTCGATGATCTTCCCAGGTCCCTTCCAATTCTAATGTCTATGAATCTATGAAATACTTTGGCATGAACAAAATAGTACATGCAGGGATTTGTTACTATTTTGTACTGTTGTACTGTTGTATGTTGTACTGTTTTGTGCACCTGTATGGGCTGTCAGTCCTCCAGCATCCCAAGATGCAGTAC
>NW_005841965.1:371011-407133 GCF_000455745.1 Alligator sinensis
ATTCTTCCAGCACCCTGGTTGTTGCTACCCCCTGCACTCCCTCCATGTTGGGGCTCCAGCCCCAAACCCACCACTGCTTCTGGCATTCTCAGGAAGCGCAGGTGGCTACAGATGTTGCACTACCTGGTTGGAGAGCATGTGGCTGTGATTTTGAAGTGTCTCAGCCAGACGGCACATCAGGGTCTGTATGCATGTCTCACAGCTGAAATGCTGTGATGTTGAAACACTTATAAACTTGCTGTTTCAAGTGGTACATCTGTCCCAAACCCACCACTGCTTCTGGCATTCTCAGGAAGCGCAGGTGGCTACAGATGTTGCACTACCTGGTTGGAGAGCATGTGGCTGTGATTTTGAAGTGTCTCAGCCAGACGGCACATCAGGGTCTGTATGCATGTCTCACAGCTGAAATGCTGTGATGTTGAAACACTTATAAACTTGCTGTTTCAAGTGGTACATCTGTTTCCACCCCTCATTGCCTTTAGTGGGTGTTGGAGAAAGTGAGGCACGAATACATCTTATTTTAGACATTTAGGCCAAAATTTCCAAATGCAGGTGTTAGATGTTAAGGTGCCTAAATTCACACATAGTCATCAGAATAAAAGTGGCCTCATTTTCAGAGTTATTGAGCACCTGCAGACATGACTGACTTCAACGAAAGCTTGTCAGTGTTCTTCACTTCTGAATTTAAGTAGCTAAGAATAAAAGATCTGGTCTCCAGATTAAAGAGTTTAAATTTAGGCACCAAACTTGGAAAATTATAGCCCAAATGCACATTACATTCTAAGTTTCTTCAGACAGAGGAGACATTTATTTCACTTTAACTTACTTGAGTATTAACAAATATCACGTGGTGGAGAACTTCTTCACTACCACCTATCATAAAATAACAAATAACCTGAAAAGAATTGATCTAGTCCTCAAACTTACTGTGCACTGTAGCATTGTACACCCATTTTTGGTTAAATGCAACATATCATAGAGGGTCACCCATGTAAAAAGCTTTGGCATCTGTATACCATGATGATATATTTGCCTGCGCATTACAGATAATGAGCTAGATAGAAGACAGTGTATTAATTAAAAAGATACTTTCAAGGCCAGTTGCCACTTCAGGTGAAGTCAATGTAAGCATTATCAAGCCATTGTACTACAAAAACTAATCTACAGTGATCTTCAGTTACAGACCGCACTCAATTAAAAATGTTCTTCCTTAACGATACCTTATATAAACATTGTAATTTTGTAATATAAGTCGTGGTAAGGGATCCTAAAGCTCTTTAGAAACCTGACCCCTTTGAAGTCAATGGAGCCATAATGCATACAAGAATTAGTTTAGCCACAACTGAAATACAACAATCTTCTGTTGGAATGAAGTAGCTGTTTGACAGCTCACAACATTTTACCAAAACAAGTGAAGAAGAACAGTATACCCAGTTTAAACATCAGGTTAAAATAAATAGTTATTGAAGGTTGAAATTGGTCAGAGGTTACAGGCTGGGGCTTTGTTTTTATTCAATATTTATTTATATATAAAGAAATAGCAGTCCCTTATGCATACGTGTGTGCATGCATGCATGTGTGTATGCATACGTGTGTGCATGCATGCATGTGTGTATGCATACGTGTGTGCATCAGGGACTGATATTGCTTCTGCAGCAGCAGCAACGGACTCTGAACAGTATCTTGAGGGCATTAGATCAGCACAGAGCTGGACCCTTAATCTGTAAGCAGTTCCATGCAGACAGTTCCACCTATGATTGAAATCAACCATATTTTCATGACCTATAAGTAAAAAAAAAAGTTCATAAGAAGGAATATGTTTCCATTTCTGAATATTTTGATTTATTCAATTGTTGGGGGTCTGACTTGACAGAGCTTCTTGTAAGAAGTCCCTAAAGAGAAAAATGCCACCTGTTCAATGACCAACACTGCTTTGGCATTCCTTGAATGTCTCCAATCAAAATACTGCCTTAATCTTGCACTAGCTGTCATATTAAAGTTGACACATTTCTAGCCCAAGACACTCCATGACTAAGGACAATCTCTCAGTCTTCTGAGCATTTAGGAGCTGAAGAATATTGCCCCTTAAACTGTTAGAGCTGGGGGATTTTGAGGGAAATCGTGGGTTTTTTATGATGTTACTGAACATTTTAGACTTGTTGATGAGTAACTGAAAATAACTATTCTGTGCTGCATCAGGGAAACTTAAAGCATTTAATTTCTGGAACTAAATTAAAAAATGTTCCCTTGAAGATCTGTTCAATATTAATCTTGGTTTGCCATGGATGTTATGGTACCCCACAGGAGGTATAAGTTTGAGAGCCTCATGCTGCTGTTCTTATCTATAGATTGGGTTCTGTGCTAGTGCACCCTGGTCGGACCAATATAGTGTATCATGGGAGTCCCATGATCATGGTATATAATGAATGTAGTCTAGCCAGGGAGTCAGTCATAGAGAAGATTGCGACATGGAGATAATTATAATTTCTATAAAGCATGTGATAGCCCAGGTGGGCACTGTCTAATGTGAAACTAACCCAAAATTAAACATCTCAATATTTTGCAAATCTAAATTTGTTGGAACTTTCTGTTCCATTAAAAAAATCCTCTTGTTAACATTTTTTTAAAACTTAGTTTGAAAAGGAGCTAATACTGAAATGTCTGTATTTTTCATAAGACAAAAATTCTAGTTTTTGACCAGCTCTCATAGTTGGTTTTTTTTTACTAAGGCACCACACTACAAAGTACAGCATTATTTAAGGAGAAAGCAAATGTCTGTATGAACTATACAATTTGAGTGTTGTTAGGTAATTTCATCTATACAACATCTGATCTACATAACTACAACTAAACTCCATGGGCTCAATATTATTTCCAGACACTTCCTGGCCATTTAACATTTGGGATCACTTATAAAGAAACTGAGGATATTGTTTTAGTTCTGTATTGAATGGGGCTCCATATTCTTTAACAACCACCCAGCCTTTCTCTGCTCCATGTAGACACTTCTCGTATACTGTTGTTTCCACCGTAAATGCTTGAACCAGATATACTTTTAGGACTCTAAATGTACTGATCTTATGGTACCCTTCCAAGGAACTCCCTCAGATCACAGTAATTTCTTTCTGAACTAGTTATTTGACCAGATTCTTAAATTTTGAAATGGGAAGAAGCCATTTTGCTTTAAAAAAATCACTGTTTTCAGCAGAAAATGACATCTGGTGAATCTTCTATGTCCTGATCCAATGTAGATGTGACACTTAAGAGGGATAAGTTATCATGCAAGAGTCTGCAAAAAAAAAGTTTAATTTGCTATTACTAGGAGCAGTATTATGACCTAACATATGACAAATTTCAAATTCCATGTGCATTTGAAGAAAATGTCATTCGCTAACAATATCTTATAATCCAATGGTGTTATTCATTGTATGGGATCCCAGATCACTTAGGAAGCTGATTGAAATCCCGGCCCTTTTGAAATCAGTGGTAAAACACTCAGGGAGCCAAACTTTCATCCTTGGATTTTTTAATACCTACAGGAGTTATTTTTCCCATTACAGAAGCACAGCAGCTGTTTAACAGCTCAACAACACTACACAACATTGTATCAAAGCAAGCAAAGAGAGATGTGGGACTTGGGCATCCAAAAACTTAGGTGGCTTTGAAACTTGTAAACTTAATTTTTGTTATATAACATTGCGTTGTCTCGTCTTTACTTGTTTTACAACTCTGTTCAAACTCATTACTTAAACTGCTAGAAATAAAATGGTTTTATATGCCACATATTTAATGACTTAAAGTGTGTAAAAGTCTCTATTGTTAATCACAGATTGAAGCTTGCTCCAATCTAAGAAAATGCCAACAATAGCCCAATCCCAATCTCTTTAAGGTTAATGGGAGTTTTGCCAGTGATGTCAGTGGCATCAGCATCAGGACCAGAACCAGGACCACTGAGGAAAAGATGCAAATGAAGCATGAGAGAGATTAAACAGAGCATTTAGATCAGAGGTGGAAGTGGACACTTGAGTGCTTTGGGCAGCTGTGGTGCATGGGGCAGCGTCAATAGCTGTGCTGCTGGTGGTGGCAGTGGCTGGACTGGCAGCACAGCAGCTGCTATTTTTCTGCCCCACTTCCAGGGTCAGTGCCCATGGCTGGTGCCTCAGTTATCACCTTTTTCATTATGCTTTTGATTAAGATACTGGCCTAAGAACCCTGTTCATAAAAAGTAAGGCTGTGAGACTGAACCTGTGGTTGTCATCTGATATGAAATCATGTAGCACAACTGACTTCAATGGAAGATGAGGATTTTACCCTTCAGACTTGGTATGTTCCAACTTTTATCAATATTAAGTGTACTTCAAACCATTAACAATCTGGCCTTTAGTGTAAACTGCTTCTTTGTTTCTAGATAGTCTGGTTTTATTTCTAAGGCAGAGGTGAACTTTTATAGGATCACCCTCAATCCTTGAGTTGAATGTCCTTGGGTGACTCATGTATTCTCACTGTTCTTTTAATCATGGAAACCAGAAGCCATCTATTTTTCCACTCTTTGACTTAATCCTCCTCTTGGTACTTACTTATTTTTATTCATAATTCAGCTTTTTTCAGCAATTGTTTATTTAATATGATTTCATTACCTTGTATTCTTTTAGTTGAATTTTTCCAAAAGAAGTGTATTCCTGCATGTTATTTAACCATATTTTTACTAAGGCAAGTGGTATAAAGTACAGCAAAATCAATGGGGTTGCCATGGATACTTTGTGAACAATTTTGAGTTGCCAGTCACATCATGTTCATTGTTACTTCAGTCTTGTTCTTCAGTTCACTTTTCATATTCATACCTATGACTTGCCACTGCTTGGAGTCAAGCCAGGAGGAGATGTATTTATGTATTTATGGAGCTTACAAAAAGGAAGGAAATGATTAACAAACATTTAATAATTTGCAAGCAAGATTTTTGGCCTTGGATGTCTACATTGTTTAACATAATTGATGTATTTACACGTGCAAAAGACAATGGAATATTGGGAACAAGCCCATACCAGTCCGGAGATGTTTGGAAAGCCAGATGCATTCTGGTTTAGGTGGATGTCTGAAAAAGTAGCACAGTTGTGGAAAACATTGAAATAGGAAATAAAGAAAAAGTCTTGTTGGTTATATAGGCTACAGTCTGCCCCTAGACTATGTAACACTACTTTGTGTTCTGAAGCTACTGTTAAGGTGGGGGGCAGGGAGATGGCAGAGAATAGCTAGATTCTTGGCTTCAGGAAACAAATATATTACTATTAAGTCAATGGATTTATGCTGGTTCCTAGCAGCTGAGGATCTGGTCCTTCAAGAAAAAGCAATTAAAAACAAGTTTTGATAAGAAGGCAGGGCAGAGATCCACCTTATAGACTAACTGAATTGGAGATGCATATGGTATCAAATTGTTAATAAGTGAAAATTCTAAAAAAACCCCAAAACATACTTCTGAAAAAGCTGTACTGTCACTAGTAAATCTCCATTAGAATTAAAACAGGATGAATATAAGGACCTGTGGGTCTTCAAGGTTTTTCACTGTGGATAGTTTTCTGTGATGGTATTTCAGACATCTCTGATTGTCTCCTCACCTTTCATCTGTCTGTGTATTCAGTGATAGGCGAAAGCTGAGTGTTGTTTGTTCAGCTTATTCTGTGTTGTGATTTGTACTTTGTTTAAGGATTTTCTGAACAATCAAGGCAAGGTCATGTAATGGGTGCAGTAGCTGGAAAGGCACTTTGCTCCAGCACTCCCATGATGGATGGCTGTAAAATTGTTAGTTAGGGAAGGTAGCTCCACTCTTAGGGATTTAAGGTGAACAACAGAATGGGAGTTTGCTTACTGATTCCATGCCCAGCCAAGCCTAACTGGTGTAACTGAGGAATGATTTTAAGGAAAGACTTTTTACTAGGAAGCCTGGTTTTAAAAACAGAAGTTTTGAAAGAGAAGCTGAAGGACCTTTGGTTCAGATTCTGATATCAGTCAGAATGCTGTGTAAATCCAGCCACCTTTTAAGGAAATGCAATCATTATGGTGGGACATTAGAATTAGGTTCTCAGTGGGCACATCTATACAGGCAACTAATGCATCTGAATTTTCTGCACAGAAAATTCAGGCTCATTACTGTGCTCCTGGCTGTACATCTACATGTTCACCCCCATTGGGAGCAAATTGCACCCAATAGGAGCAGCCCAATTCAGGGCTGCTCCTGCCCTGCTCTGCCCCCCGGTAGTAACCAGGGGGAGCTCCAGGATCCTCTGGGTGCCAGCTCTGGGAGTTAGCAGAGGGCACAGGAGCCTGTCCCAATCTCTGCCAGGTGGAGAGAGTTGTTTTGGCTGCAGTGCCAGCTGTCTTCCTAGCCATGTGGGGTCAGAATGGGTCCCAATCCCCACGTGCCTGGGAGAGCCATGCCGGCTGCAGGTGCAGCTGTTTCCCTATCACATGGGGATTGGGATGATCACATGGTGGGGAGACAGCTGCCCCTGCAGCCAGCACAGCTCTCTCAGGCATGTGGAGATTGGGACCTGTCCCAATACCCATGTGGCTGTGGAGGCAGCTGTCCCTGCAGGCAGCATAACTCCCTCGGCATCAGGGCTTAGCCAGCAGGCAACAGGGGGTTCATAGACCATAGGTTGCCAACCCCTGCTCCAAGTGATCTAATAGGATAACATTTATGGACAAGAAGCAAGAAAACTTGGTTAAATATGGAAGAATGAGAATTTAATACATTTTGAGAAGCAGAAAAAAATCGCCTGAAACAGAACTATTCATGCAGTGTCAATGGAAAGAACTGGGAAGCAATAATGCTGTGTGCTTTGTTTTTCAGTACATGAATATGTGCTTGCAGCATATTTCTAGGCAGCATATACAGAAGCATGCCATGAACCAGAGAGTTATTCCTGCTTTTTGTGTGAATGCTGAGACCCCACCTGTAATGTTTCCTGAACTTCAGAAAGATGGCAGCGTGTAGAAAAGGACAGTAAATATAATTATGAGGAAGCAGAGAGTGACTTCTAAAGATATGAAGGAAATCTAGGGTGATTATCTTGGTTAATTGTCTAGGTGGCTGCAGAATACACACACACATCAAGGAAAGATTGAAAGCTTGGGGAAGTCTGGGAAAATACCTGTGGCACAATAAAAAATAGATGACACTAAGCCTAGGAAAGTTTAGACTGAATATTGGGAAAAATTCCTAATTAGGTGATTCATCCTTAGCCTGTAGCATAGTCTCTCTTCAGGGAAATGATATCAGTAGCCATTTGTAACTGGACTGAGAAATGGCTGGAGAATATAAATCAGGTACCATATAACATTACATTGGAAGAACAGACATTACTTCTCAGAGGTCTTTTGAGTTTTCATGGGTTGGATCACATCTCATCCATTGGAAATACATGTAGGTGGCAGTTGTGAACAGACAAATATTTCTCAAAGAACCCTTTACAAAATCCTTGCAATTGTGCCCTGACCATGTAGAAAAGAAACAGCAGTTCTGCCCCTTAACCTTGTAGATCCAATGAAGACCTAGTCTTCATTGGATCTACCTGTGAAGAAGTCCTAAGCCCCATTTCTGTAGCTTCTGGGGCCACATAAGTCCAACGGAGTCACATATAATGTAACAGAATCTGGATCGCACTCGTCTTATAGGGTGAATCATGGGGGCCTACAACAGCTGTCCCCTTCTTCACAGTGCCCCTCAGCCTGATAATTTTCCTTAATCTGATAATTTTATGGATAGGATCGGAAGCCTATTGACTGTACTTTAGATCTCCCTCCCCCAGTTATGAGCACCAGCTTACGTATAACTGACTAAAAGGAATGATGCTGACACCTCAATCCAAATAGAAAGCAATGCAGGCAGCACAAAACTCATAGAAATCACTTCACAAAACGTCTTTCAGAAGTCTCCACGCATTACTGACATTTATTTCACAGAAATATTTTAGTTTCCCAAATACTTTTTAAGTCATTCATTTCCGTTTGATGTGGAGAGGAAGAAATGGATACCTCGTGCCTACAGACGTGCTTGATTCATCAAGTCTGCTCCATGGTCTAATTAGAGCACCCCAGCGTTTCTGGACTGCCGTGTGTTTTAAGCCCCCACACATTTGAGAATGGCTGCAGGGACGCTTTATCTAAACCTCATCAAATGAGCTTTAGATAAATTGTCCCACAGACATTTTTAAATGTTCAGGGGCTTAATACATGTGACAGCGAGCTGTTTTAATTGGAGCAGCTATCTGGGAACCACTCTAATTAAAATGGCCCTCTCCCCTCCCCCTAGCCCCCTGAACACATGTATAGGCAGCGAAGCTCCTCTTGTGCAGTTATACACTCAAATCTTCTAACACCACACAGAGATTATATGGTCTGCATTCAAATGCAGATTGATAATTAACTCTATATCAATTACCGCTGAATGCTTTTGTTAGTGTTGGGTGCTCATCTCCTCTCTGGTGCTTTCTAGGATCCCAAGATGATGGAGGTACCTCACTTGTACCCTCAAGTCAGGTGACTTGAGCTCTGAGTAGGAACTGGATTTCATTCTTTTGTCTTGCGTTTCCTCTTGGCTTACTGTAGGCACATCATGGCTCACCCTTCAAAGCCACATAACTCTTTTCACTGATGATATGGGATATCCTGACACCAAACCATGTCTATCTGGATTTTCCTCCTGGAACACGACAGTGCTGAAGTGGAGGTGACTATAAGAATGATTTAGATTTGGCCCACAGATCCTTAACATTTCCACCTTTTATCCTAATCCCAGGTGTCGGTCTTGTTTTGTCTGGCACTGTGCATAAAATAAATGCCCTGAGATGAGATTTCTGTTTTGGTTTGCATAATTCTGTTCATTCTTTCCCTTTGGTCCCAAGTCCTTGATCTGCTGGTCTGCCTCTCCAAACATGGTGTTGTTCATATTAGTTGTTTTGCTCCCTGTCTTTTTTCCAAAACATGAAGAGCACTCATGTGAGGACTAATATTGTCAGGAATTGATTGCTTACACTTGTCATGGGCCTCAAGAGTTGTCAAGTATGTGAACTATGGTGCTGGGTTGTGTGTTAGAGTGGACTTCCATCTTGTTTTTCAGAAATGTAAACTGCTTAGTTTTAATTTCCTGATTTTGTTTAGATGGATAAAAATACCTGAAAGTGACACTATATTAAGGTTTCTTCAAATTTCTCTGAACAAAATAATTCTTGCTACTAGATCCAGATGAAAAGAATAGCTCGATATTTATAAACCCAAGGATAGCTTTTCAGTGTTTCCAGAGCTTTTGGGCTGTTCTTTCTGGTATTCAAAACAACAAAACAGCACTTATTTCAGGGCCTAAAAAGTGAATACTATAAATGCCTGCCAAAAACTCCTCCTGTTTTTTATTTTATTACTACAGTTCTACAGTAATATAATTTATAATATCCTTTATTTATAGAGTATATAGTTTTTTGTATTCACTTTGACTTGCCTGTGATTTTTTTTGCTATGCCAAAAGCTAAGCCATAATTATAAGATAATTGGAAAGAATTTCCTGCATAATTTTGCTGCCCATAATGTAGCTGTAGACTAGAAAACTCATGGACAAGTGGGTTGCATACATTAGGCTGTGGAAAGAGATGTGTGTAGTATTTGCGTGACTAAAAAAATCCCAAAGGGTTAGCAACAATTTTTACGTGCATTTTATTTGATGGCATAAAACAACAAAAACAGAAGTCTGCAGAAACACCTAGGGGAGTAGTATTCATTGTGTATCCATTGAGTCCAGTAAAACAGGAGAGAGAGGTGAGGTGATGGATGTACAATGTTGAGGCCAACATTAATAAATGATTAATAATTTTGAATGTCCAACGTTTGAGTGCAAGTTTGAGGCACTTTAAAAGGATTTACAGGAAGTTCTGAGGACTCTCCAATCCTATTCATTTTTGAAAATCTTAGGTTCAAGTATGTGTGCCCTCTTATATTTCCTTTCCTTTTCAGCTCCAGATGATCTCTCACAGAGACTTCTCATTTGCAAAAGAGTGAAACAAAACTGCTGGCTTGCCTCTCATTATAGAGATACTCTAGGCGCCGTGTAAGTTATGTTTGACCTGAAAAGCTGTGCTACTTTCCCCAAGCTGGATTTGGCTTGAATGGGACGGGGGTGGGGAACCTAGCAGTGAAATCAGAATATATTGCATGTACAAGGTGAGGGGAAAAGCAAGGTAGTAGGACTTATGCCCAAATGATTTTGGAGATACTTATCTTTCTATCTAGTTAGTGTCAATGCCACAAGAACACCCAGTGGCTACAGAAAATCCCGTGTCTGGTAAAATAGCTATTTTCCTGAGACATCATCCCAAGAGCATGTGATCTTTGGTTCATATCTGCTCACAGCCACACAGTTCTTAAAAGCAGTTGGATAAAACTACTTCACACAAAGCTTTTCTATATCTGGCATGTCTTATCTTCTAGATTAGCGAGATCGCTCAGCTCTGGTGCCACATAATAGTGTGGTGACCCCCATTACAATGTCAAAACAAAACTTTGTCAATGGAAATTACACTACCACTGACAAAACAAAGGGAGTTAACACACACAAAACACATCAATCAGACATTCTTAGTCAAGGTTGACAAAGCAGGTTCCTTCGAAATGCCTAAGCACTACAATGTGTCTAATCCCTAATTACACCAGATGCTAGAATACTACCCTACATTGTAAATTAGGAGTAGTTTGCTCTCATCTATGAAGATCTGTACAGACAGTAGAATTTACGGAATATACGGCACTCCTTCGTAACCTGCCTAGCAACTTCGAAGGTGGGAGCAGCTGGCTTCTGGGTACAGTTGAAGGTACTTGTTATTCAGAGAGTTGTGTGTAGGCTTCTTAGGAAGTAAGAAGCCTACACATAGGGTACTTGCCTCTAGAGGCATCCTGGTGCCTACACCCTCCAGCCTCTCCCCTATTCAGTGTTGTCATTTACCACGTCTTGATGTCAAAATTAGTAGGGAAGGATGCACAAAAGGTAAAGCACATTTTTGAAGAGGCAGGCCCTGCCTGGTCTGAGGCTTTCCCTGGACTCATCCCAATTTTACTCTTACTGAGCCCTCTAGCTTGGGGCCCACTGCTTAGGGCTGCAAGCTCCTGGCTCAGCTTTGGTCAGACCCTGTGACCTCAGTTTCCAGATTCCACCATACCCATTACATAGGCATCTGGGGGCCTTGAGTCCTGTTCTTCCCCTGCACCCTCCTGCCTTATAGTCCAGGCAAGCTCAGCCTAATTTGGCCACATAACGTATTATAGTCCTTATCTTCTGTCCAGTCTGAAATTTCAAGTTCGTGGTGTCCCCAGTCATCCCCTTTCAGTGGCCTCCACCTCTCCTACAGCTACAACCTAGCCCTATGGGAGAAAATGAAAACCACAAAATGCAAGCACCAGTCCTGGCTCAAAGGAGTGTCCCTCATGGGGTTTGCCATATCCCTTGATGGCGGACTCCAAATAGAAAGGAAAACAAAACAGAAAGTGCCTGGGGTATTTAGGTTCCTTCTTATGCAGGTCCCCAGCTATTACTCACTTGGAGCCGCTTTCTGAGTCCTCTTGTCACAGTGTGGGCTCTGGTCCTCACACTTCTCAGAGACGGTTCCATCCCCCGTGGCTTCCACAGACAAACTGCCCCTTTCTGGCCTGAGGCTTGGGCTTATGCAGGGTGTTTTGGGTCACCTGACCCCTCTACTTCTACCCCCTGGGTCATCAGGCTCTGCCTGAATCTGGACCTAGTGGCCATCTTGCTTCAGTTTCCTCTACCTGTGAGTTTGCCACAGCATCACCACTGGGGCACAGGTAGAAGACACATGGAGAAGAAGTGGAAGAAAGCAGAGTGGGGAAGGGGAATCAGAACCATGGAACAAGGAAACAAGGGGGAAGGGACCTCAACCAGGGAAAGGATGCACTGGCAAACACCTAGAAAGTAAGAGAGGAAAAGGTGGGGAGGGTTGAAGGAGGGGAAAAGGCCCAGGTATCCCCGGTTCCCCTTCTAGTAATGGGGTAGGGACCCCATTGCACCGTGGGAACTTTGCAGCAATGGAGGGAATTCCCAACACTCCAGCTTCCATTACTCAAGGAAAATGAAACAGAGGTCAGTTCAGCAAGTGCAGGTGTTGTCAATGTATAGAAGTGCCCGAGTCATCGTATGTCATTATTTGGAGAGAGCTGTGGGTGCCTGTTGGGGAAAAGTACTACTATACTATACTATACTATACTATACTATACAGCCTTACACTTGTACATGTCCATGTGTGCATTTTGTGTATGTTAACAAGTTCTTAACCAGATTAATCATTTGTGCAAATATAGGTGCTTGAGCACCCTGAATACTAGTATATTAACTATTATTTATAAAGAACAACTCAAAGTATCCCAGATAGTAACCCAGAGCTACAGGACCATAGAATAAAACTTGTAATAAGAAGCAGAGTTAACAACTGCATGACAATTATAGAGATAATCTCTCTTTTGAAGTTTTTTGAGCACATACTAAAAAAAGAACAGAATGGGACACATTTGCTCCTGATTATGCTAGCTTCAGTAGGTTTAGTTATATTAGGGATTTCTTTGTACCAGCCCTTGAAACAGTATGCAGTGTAATGGAACTAAGTTTATGCAACAGGAATAAAAAATCTGCATGTCCATGTCACACCTATCTAATACTGGTAACTCCCATAATCATGGGAGGGTTACTCCTGTTCTACAGTGGTGTGAATTAAATGATAGCCAACATGCTCACTGTCAAAAATCCATTCACGGCTTCTCGAGTGTAGAAGTTACCAGATCATCCACTTAGTTAAAGCTTTGACTTAAAAAGGTGCTTAAGCAGGTACTTACATCCCATTGACAGAAATCCTCAATACACTGAAATCAATGACAGCTTTGTCATTTATTCAAAGTTTGAAATACTGATCTTATCATAATTTACTTGGTCAGCCTGGTCTAACTAGTAAGTTTAGCACTTGACACAATACATTACTAAGTTGTTAAATCTATATGCATTCACACTAATATTTCATATGGGCCTGAGGGGCAAAATTCAGATTCAGATTTTAATAACTACCCCCAAAAAGTATAGGAGTAGCCTGTCTGTCTGTCTTTCTTTCCTTGGATTTAGCATTTTGGTTGAGATCCCTCTTTAATTTATTGTTCTGTTTCTCTTTCAATAGCATTTTGATTTTGGATATTTATATATGAACTTTTAAATAATAGATCTCACCCTGACTTCAGACAGGAATTTTGGTTGGGACAGGAATGTTGAACTTTTTTGTAATATGTCACATACATGAACTACTGTTTATTTACACACACACACATACACACATGCAAGGCCATTAACATCAGTAGAACTGTCCTAGCACTGACTCATGATCATGTTTCCTAAATAACTTCTACATTGCTATTTAAGGCCTGATACTCTCAACCTCATTGCTTTTTCTTCTATTCTGGAATTTTACTATAGGCAATATTGCTAGTGTAAAAACTCTTGGTTTTTTTTCTAGCAGCTGATACATGTTTCAGTATTTCTGAAACACTCTAGATACAGAATTCAGTCCCTCTTCTACTCCAACCTCCCAGACTTCCCAGAATATATGTTTTCTTTATTAGTTAGGCTAACCTGATTATTTCTTTGGCTAGCAATGGATTTATATTTTATGCCAGATTTAACAAGATAAAATGCTTCAGATTTTGGCATAGAGATCTCTCTGTAAATCGAGGTCCAGACTGCAACCAGAGGCACAGCTGAGAGCTAGGATCAACAAATAAATTGTACCACCCCAGAAGTGATCCTGGGAGTCAATATGAACCAGGGACATGCTTCTGTATAATATGCCGTCCTTTACTTTTTTCTGCTTATGGAGTCATCATTGTTGTCTGATACCAGCAAAGAATTCATGCTTTCCTGGATATTTGCTCATTGAATTGGTAGAGTGGAGGCAATACTTTATCCATACCCCAAATATTTGTTGCTGATTTATTCTGATAATAAAGTGGAAGAATAACTTAATTTCTTTTCATGCATCAAGGGCCAGATTGACCATACATATATGGAAGAGTGGGGTCATACTTGTAAGGAAAGGCTAAGTCAGAAACTAGACTAGTTATGCAGGTTAGGGAACTTAGCTAAGGTTCTGCAGGGAGTCAGAGCAGGAGTCACAAATAAGGATGCTCCCATTTTCATGCTTAACCCTGCAGCCCAAGGACTGGCAATGTTTTCTGGTGGTGGGCTGGAACAAACTGCTTTAACTCAAAGGCAGCAAGTGCTAGAACTTGGCTGCCACCACTGCCGCCACCACTGCAACTGCTTTCTTCTGCCACCTAGCTGTGGTGCAACGTGGGTGAAGCACCTGGATGCCTGAACATGGCAGAGTGTGGCACAACATGGCATAGGCAAAGCCTGCCACACTGTACTGTGCCACAGTCCTTGCTCCTAAGGTTAGATCCAATGGCTGATGTTGCCCCAACATGGCCTGAACAGCACAAAGAAACACTGGGCTTCTCACAGAATTTCCTTTCCAATTTTGCAGGCTTGAAATCTCCATTATTTCTGAATGTTCCCAATTACATCACTTCTGAGTAAGGAAAAATGTTGGGCTCAGATAACGAGTAGTTCAGGAATTAAAACATAGTAATATATGAGCTTTGAAAAAAAAAGGGTTTGTGGTACCTGATTAGTTTATTTTTACAGCAAAAAAAAATGTTTTCTCCTTTTGTGACGCCAGCTTGCCGGGGCAGCGCTCTCCTGGCAGAAGGCTCATTTACAGTGGCATGCAGGCAGCTGTGCTCTGAGCTCTATTTAGATTATGTTGTGATTGATGACTGAATGGGAGATGTGAATTAACAACTTTAGTAAAAACACATGTGATTGTCTTACCATTTACTTTCTTAGCAAAGAGACTTGCTCTGTATTACTTGGCTATTTTCCATCCCCCAGGTAGTCACACTGCTTGCTTTCTACATTGCCTCTCTCTTTGCCTATTAGGCTTGCTTTCCTTTGCCATCTTTTTTTTCAAACTAGATGCCTGGGAACTTGCTTTTTCTCTGTGGAGCCCTGGAATAATGGACATAGTTCTCGCTGCCTGCTATGGCACTACACTGTTACCAGCCTACAGGATTTCTGGGTCCAGCAGCACTGGTGGACAATTCATATCTGGAAGCATAGAAGCCTTCAGCTACTTCTCTCCCTGGTTGCACCAGCTAAATGAGACTACCAAATCCTCCTTCCAACTTCTCATGGCTACAGTCTGTTGTACCTGATAGCCCTGCTGTTTTACTTGGCAGCGTGGCTTCTGGAGATATGGACCTAGCTGTGGCAGTGGAGTGAGCAGTGGTGGCAGCACAAGTGGTAGCAGCAGGGACAGCAGCAGTGGTGGAGGAGTTAATGCAAGTATCACTTGCTTCTGTCCTCCAGCCTCTCCAAACAGACATGCATTCCCACCAGGGATCCATATAGTTGCTAACTGGTGGCAGGCCTGCACCTGTACACCCTTCCCCTAAATTCCTAGTCCTTTTAGGAGCCCCACAGTTTGGGTGCAATCACTGTATCTTTGACACCACTGCTGAGCCCATTGAGTGACAGGGTGCAACTCAGCTGGCAGTCAGCTGCTGAGACACCTAAGTTGGCAGTCAGTCACAGCTGTGTGTCTCCATCAGCCACTGAAACACATGGGGCCATGTCTAAAAAGCAAATTTACCATGTCTAGCAACAGTGACTTCAAGCACCCATGTTGCTTTGTATAGATGTCTCCAAAACCAGAAGGAAAGTAACCACATTTCCATGGTGTATTAATTAGTAATGCTGAGTGACAGTGAGAGTTATCCCACCCCATACTTGTTAGCCCAGTTGCTGAACCCTGTAGGTCTGACTATGTTGCTTCTCGTGTACAAGGCAGCTAGCTGGTGCACTTGAAGGTGTTCCTGGCAGACGTGGTAAATTTTCTGGGTAGACAGCCTGAAATAACTGACAGCTCTGAAGAAGAGCTTCAACAGACTGTGTGGAAAGGATGGTCAAGCAGTTATGTTATTAGTCGGGCACTTGGAGATCTGTGCTCACCTCCCCCTTCTGCCATGGGTTTCCTGTGTGGGCAAGTGACTTAGAGCTAGCTCCACAAAAGGACTTTGGTGCTGCAGAGCTTAGCAATACCAATTTTTTAAAAACTGGATTACAGTAGTGGTATGTACTGCACTGAACGCAGTGCCAAATCTTCCTGTACAATGTATGGGAAGAACTAGCCACCAGAGGAAAGCGTTCACAGTATGTGGAGTGGAAAGCCACTCTACTCGACTCTAATCCACTATCAAGTCTAAGGTAAATTTTGCTATTGTTATTTCTTATTTCCTTAGGAGCCTTTAGAGAGCCAGTTTATCAGCTAGAGTAAACTGGCATATCTCCAGTGACTTACACGCTGGTTGTAAATTTGTATTTTTCCTTACTACTGTTGTCTTTTATCTGTGGCAGGTTTTGACTTACCCCTTTACCTGAGCTTCTCATGGAACAGAAGCTAGCAAGCTTATAAGCGTATTACATGGTAGCTAGGCATAAATACTATTACTAACCCAAAGCTTTCAAAAATCACAAGCCATGTTTCAATTTTTAAAATATCATGATATTTTGAGATTGTTGGAATGTGTTAGTTGGCTTTTTGGTATTTGAGCCTTTCTGTTCCATCAGGGATGTGTTTTCAAGCTTTCCTTTGCAAGCATGAGGGTTAGAAATTTACAAGCCGAGATTCTCAGGAATCCAGGAACTGGGGTTTTAAAAATGGTATCCAATATCTCAGTACGCACAGTAAAATTAAAGGTGTTAGTATTTCTAAGTGAACCATGCACCATGATACTCTGCAAACCACTTATACACTGTGATGTGTATGTTTATATTTTGGGAAACAGTATTTTTAATTCATAACCAGGAACTGATGGCTTATTGTTCTTTATTTAGGCCTCTTATTAAAAACACTGCCAGATCTCTGCATCTAGTTGTGCCTGTTAGGCAAATCGTGACATTGGATGTATGGCATAACCACCATGAAATCTTATTGACCTAATTCTGCCCTCTTTCCCTCCATATTTAAACTAAAGCAAACCATAGAAGACAACATCCATTAACTCGAATAGTGACCGATACAATGAAAAGTTCAATATGGGGTTTGAAAGAACAAAATAAAAAAGTGAGAACAGAATTAGGGCCAACTGCTAGGTTTGGTAGCAATGGTGGGAACTTTTAGGACTAAATCTAGCTTGCGTTCCTTTTTTTTGTGATTGTTATGCTTCTGCACACCAGGATCATGTAAGCTACCAGTTCAGCTCCAGAAAGGGGAGTATCAAATGGGTTGCTTCTCTCCTTGATGGATAATACCTGTAAGGAGGGAAAAATGGCACATCCAAAGAAATAATTCTCCAGTTAATAGCAGCAATATTTTTGACTCCTGAACTGTTTGTGTTCCAGTCTGGGGCCTTGTCCCTGCATGTTATACAAGCGTGTTTGGCAAGAGAATGGATGTTGTGTTTGCAGCTCTGAACAGAGAAGGTATGTTTGGCCGTGGCTTGTCCAGTGACCCATTTTGATGATGGCATCACCTGAGAATGCAAGATGAGACTAAATGCTCATTAGTGGTTGTGCTAAATATGGGGATGAACTCATTTTCTTTCCCTTTTTTAATAGCTTTTAAATAATATAAAATTGCATTCTCTTTAGCACTGATCCAGGACAAGTTGCCCATTTAATTTGGATTAGGTAAGGCAGAAATACAATCACTTATGGAACAATAAATCTTCAAATATATTTTTTAAAGCATCACTCCCTGTAGATTGGATGTTCTAGGGGCTCTTTTCCCTCCCAGCCCCCATTATTTATGACTGATTATTTTAGGAGGACTTTGTTACCCAAAGTACATAGGAATTTGTTCCCCCTAGGATTAGTTTGAGGCTAATAAGCTGTCTCTTTTTTTTTAAATGTGGCATAGCACCCCCCCCACTCCCCAAGATTGCCCTCAGCCAGTAAGAAAATTTGCAAACATGCCCTATTTGAATATACTAGTTATAGTGGATAAAAGTGCACTATTGTAATGATATCAAGGTAGAGCCCTGTTATTTGCATAGACTTTTTCCAACATAATTATGCAAATAAGGAGACTACTAATGAGTTGACCAGTGGTGGAGGGTGATAAATAGGGAATCATGTCACTAGTTGCCTATCTACCATCAAATGGCATTGCACTTCAAGTAATTCCATGGCTTTTTCTTTCAGCTCTTGAAGACTTTCTAGAAAATATATTGAAATATTGGTAACGGCTATTCAATCATATTGTATGCCCCATTGTGATAATGAAAAGGAAATAAAACCACATAGAACAAATCTGATCTTTCTATTGGGCATGCTGCTGAATGACTAATTTAATATGGCTGGTATGGAAGTTAATGACAAGAAACATTTTAAATACACCTTTAAAAATGAAATAACAAAATCCCACGTTGTAACCATCCTCCAGATTACAAAAATGTTTCTTAATTTGAAACATTTTGATAAATCAGCTTGCATACAGAAAGACATTTCTGCTTACAAAAGATCACCTTTGGTTTTAATTGATCAGCTGATCCTTTGCTTGCTTTGTCTAGTTGTGGCTTTTGTAATGAATTGACATGTGCTAAAAGCTGGAATGCAAATAACCAGGTGAAATATAATTGAAAATATTTTTGGCCCACAAGAAAATATGAAAACAATCCAAGCATGCAAATAATAGGTGTGTAATAAAATACAATTTTCTGTATTATATGTTTTTTATTTTATAATATTATAGCAAACTTACTGATTGAAAACAGGTGCAAAAATGACTTGTCTGCAATTTATTCAGGGAGACTGTAGCAGAGCCAGGAATAGATCTTGGGTTTACCTGAGTTCCTCTTCAGTGCCTTCACAAGATGAGTCCTTAGCTTCCCCAGTACACTATTGAACTGAAGATATGAAGGAGTGTATTAAAAAACCTGGCCTAAACTTATGGATTTTAGCCTATGTTGTTCTCCATTTTTTTCTTTTTTTAAAGGTCTTTCTAACATGACTCAACAGGAAGAGTATTTATCAACCAACTACCTGAATTTACTGCACTTAATTTCACGTAGGGTATTGTTTTATAATAGCCACATAGTAGCAATTAAAAATGGTTAATATTGTAACATGCTAATTCTGTTATGAGTCAGCAACCTTTGCCAGGCAGACAAGGCGGCCCACTGCTGAGCCAGCCTCCACTTTACATTTTGTGTTTTATTGAGACTAGTAACCATTCAACTGTATTTGTATCCCAAATGTGAAATGCAGAAGTAGGTGTTGGAATCAGCTAGTAATATTTCAGCATGATTATCTGCATGACAATTCAATAGGAAACAAAACAAGACAAAACAATCCTGGGAATACAAGGGAGTGACCAAATCATTCCTTGTATGAGAAATATTCACTTTGGGAATTTTTCAGAATGGCCCTATGCTTGATTCATTCCCAAATGACTGTACATTCATTCTCAATAGAAGCTGCAGGCTGCTAGTACTTCAGGCTACTTTTACTGGGATGCCTAATAGCAGCTGTAACCTCATGGAAATCTGGCCACTTATTTGGGTGCTTTCGTTGGTGCACTTGGGTACTGGCCCTGGAGAAACTTAGATCATGAAGAAGCTAAGGAGTCTGATCACAAATGAAAATCTGGGGCATTCAGGCAAATTAGATAGGGATGAAGTATTACAATATAGTACTGCATGCGACACATCAGCATGTGTAGTTTTCTTGTTTTTTGATGTTGTGGTTTGAACCATTTAGCCTTACTCTGGTGATTTGAATATCTTAAACCTTGACTATGCTGAGTTACTCTTCTGCTGGTAATTTAAGATTTATCATTAAAATACATTTGGCAGTAATGAGAGACTTATCTTAATGCTAGTGTTATTGCTCATTGCTGATGATGGAATAACGTTTTCAGCAACTTGCAATTTGCCCTTCTTATTTGCTTCACTAATTTGCATTCTTCAAGGTGGTAAATACTAGTCGCATACTCTGCAACTTCTGTAGACCAAGTGCTCTGTACCTACCAGGGACTCTTTGCATCCCTCCACCCTATATCTCAAACTCCCGATTTGTCAACAGCCCCTCTATTCCAGTGACTCTGAGACCTGTATTCTCATTGAAGGCCCCAGATTCCCGCTCTCCCCCCAAGCTGAGGTGTTTCTTTCCTGTCAAGGACTCCATGTTTTTCTCTTTGTCATGACAGGTCATCTGTGTACCCTTTGTTCTCCACTCCAATTCCATTCACTCATTCTTCACTCTTTAGTAGGGGATCTCTCTGGGCTCATGTGTTTCCCTTTCTCTCTATATCTGACTGATTATTTTGCCCATGCCAAGAACTGTGTTCCCATTCTTACCTTGGCGTTCTCCTTTCTTATTTCTCTTTTTTTTTGTCTGGGAGGTAAGTCATTTACAGTAGCAACATATTAAAGTCTATTGAGAGGACAGGTGGAGCTGAGATGGAGGGGGTACTGTTAAGATCAGTAATTAGGTGATAATGACTGCCAGTTATTTGATCTATAAACAATTGCAGAGAAAATTGAAGTTGCTGCATCTAATCAGATACATGGGCTCTGTATACACATTTTCCTCCTTCCAGCTTTCTGAATTTTTTGTCAGATAAATAAAGTTCTGCCCAATAGAGCTGTGAATATTCTCTGAAGTTTTGGAATGGATTAGGTGCAACATTGAAAAGATCCTGGATTAAAAATGGAGAGACCAAGAAACATAATGGAGGCATAATTTATCTTCAGTTGGCTAACTAAAGGGTTGCCTACTTTGCTGCTTAGGTAGGCTAAGTTGTTGAGTGCTGGGTGGGGCAGGAAGTGTTTTCAGCTCCTAAATTGGTAGCAGTGTTACAAAACATCATGTTATATGAAAACCTTGCTTTTCTTGTATTACTTTGCTTACTACCAAAGTCATTGTGTGCTAGCAGAGATATAGCTTCCCAGGGTACAAAACTTTCCAGGTATGGGCTCTAGCTGGTGTCCAGGACTGGGGGGGAGGTGGAGAAAGGGAGGCTTTGGCTGCATGGAACAGGGGAAGATGTACCCAAGCCAAAGATTAAAGTCTCTTTTCTGCCTCTCCTTGCACTCACTACTGAATCCCATATGGAATGACAGTATAAAACCTGCTAATTTGACAGCAGCTGTGGTGGGGCAGGCAAGACCAGTTAGTTGCTTGTCCTGGGTACACCTACCTTTGCTCCATGCAGCTGGAGCCTATAGTTACTGGGAGCCTTGCCCCCCTGCTTCTGTTCTGGCACCCTCCCTTTAATCAGTGTTCCCCCTCATGCCCACCCCCATCCTAAGTCACAATACTGCTACATATTGGTCGTTAGGATGCTTCTGAAATTTTGAAAGTGATTGGTTGTGCTACAAGGAGACAAACAGAAGTGTTGTCAAGTCAAATGTTAGAAGTCATTTGGAATAGCCGGTTAACGTATTAAAGAAAACACGCACCTGATTTTCACAATAGACGGGGCAGGTTAACCTTGTGCTAGTCTGTTTGTATAAATAGAGAAGTGAAAGAATTGTTTCAATTCTGTAACTTTCCTCTTCTACTCCACTCCCACATTTTGGCAAACAACTAAGCACAATTAAACTTATTAAATAATCACAATAGATTTGTTGCAAGGCAGAATGTACCTTGATCAACTGTAGATCAAGCCAAAGTAAATATTTAAAGTTGTTCCCCAGACAATCAGTAAAAGATCTATGTATGTTTGCACTTACACATTAAAAACATGTGTGTGTGTGTGAAATAGATTAGAAGCGGCATTGCTTTACCCAGATTAAGGTTAGGATATGTTTTGGATTTAAATGCGACTTCAACCTTGTCAGTTGCTCCTGTGAGATTTCAATCCTAAAATGGTGGAAAGCCTGCAGAATCATCTGAGGTTTTTGCTGTCTTGGATGGAAGTCATTTGGGCGCCTACTCTTGTAAGATGACTACTGTCCTGTGCCAACATGTTACAAAGCTGATTGTTCCACCAGTGGACTGGAAAACCGACCTAGGTCAACTGTCTGCACTTCCAGAGGCAAGCTAAAGTTTAGGGTTTTGGAGGGGAAGGCGGGGAGCCTTGTGCCATACAGAATGCACCTGAGTTCAGTTAATATTTTGGCTTGTGTGTTTGGGCAGTACCTTGAAGTACACTCTGTAGGGATGATATGGAGCAGTCCATTAGCAATAAAGGGAAAACCTGTGTCCCATTAGGAAAAATGACTAACAGCTTGTATGACAACCCAAAGCATCCCAAACTGTTGATTCTGCCTACTTCAGGTGGGAGTCTCAAAAAAAAAAGGGGGGGGGGGGCACTTTGTTTTTGGTGCTGCAATTTTATACTTCTCATTTGTGTCAGAAATGAATACACATCATCACAGCCTTTCCAATGATATTTCAGCACCTCCAGTGCCATTCCCATCTGAAACTCAGAAGCGTAGCTACAGTAGAGAAATAGTTTGAATCTCTAGCTTTCTCATCTTTTTGGCAATCCCTCTCAGCTGAGGATGATTGTCTTACAGTGGGTCCAAAGATGAACTGATGAATAGGGATCCTGGTTTTCTCTGAAAAGAAAAAATCCCCAATTTTTGTGTTTAAAAAAAAAGTAATCCAAAATCCATATTTTTCCATGATTAAAATGAAACACCACTGTTCTAATATTATAAAAGCCTAAGTCTGTCTGTCTGTCCATAACACTTTATTTGTGCTCTGATTGGCTGATGGAAATAGCTAGTCAGAGTGCTCCAAGTGTGGGGGAGTGCCGCCATGATTCTGAAGTCATGCCAAGGACCAGACAGAGGGTGGGGGAGCTGAGACCAGCGCTTCTGGCCTTGCCTCCCCAGCCCCGCTCCCTGACAGAGGCAGAACAGTGGCAGCATGGGGCATTAGGGAGCAGCACTCCATCCCAGCCCCCCCCCCCCCCTCTCCATGGGCTCGTGTGTGTGTGTGTGTGTGTGTGTGTGTGTGTGTGTATTAGTAGTGTTTCATAATAATCACAAAAAATGTGAATTTTGAGTTACTTTTTTAACCTGAAAATGGTTTGTTTTTTTTAATCAAAGTTAACCAGGGTACCTGATGATGAGATTGATCTGGGATTGACAGACTGTTGCAACTTGGGCACATGTTTCCGTGTGGGATGGGTGGCTCCAGATTCTTGATTCAGTCCACGACATGATGTTTCTGTCACTCCTTCTTCTGTCTCTTGTTGTCTTTGTAAGGTTTCAAAGTACTGAGATCCTTGCAGCAAACTTTTCCTCCCTTTGGGCACTTCTGGGTGATAAGTCTCCCATGAGTTGATGTCAGTGTTGCATTTTTTTCAACCTGGCCTTGAAGTGCTTTCTCTGCCCTCTACTTGAACATATGCCTTGACTGAGCTGGGAGAATAAAACTGCCTTTGGGAGTCTAGAGTTGGACATCTGGATGACATGGTTGGCCCAGCAAAGCTGATGTTGAATGATCATTACCTTGATGCTCATGGTGTTTGCTTGTGAGGGTATGCTAATATTGGTTCATCTGTCTTCCCACTGGATTTGAAAGATCTTCTGCAGGTAGCATTAATGGTATTTCTCCAATTACTTGAGGTGTCTTCTGTATATCATCCATGTCTCAGCTCTGTACAGTAAGGTAGTTCTGCCACAGCCATTGTTTGGGAGTCAGTTGGAGTGACATAATTGAGTGGATAAGTCAGTAATTGATTCAGCAATCATCAGCTCCTACCATAGCTCAGGTGATGCAGCCATCTTTGTGATCCTGGGCATGAACAATGATGTAGTAAATAAGATGCCAATGCTTAGATCATCTGTTTTGCCATGATGTCTCATTCCTGTTTTTTTTCTGATGGAACAGGGTGTTGGTGATAGTGAGTCCATGTTCTGTGCATTTGGTCAAGAGGAGGATGTTGTTGGAGTTGACCTTTCCCGCTCCTTCCCTGCCAATGGTTCTGTTCCAGAGGTTTGAGTCCCTTCTGACTCTGGTATTGAAATCACTGAGAAGAATTAAGTTTGTCTTCCTCCAAAATGTCATAAAGGACTGGGTCAAAGTTAGAGTAGAATTCCTCATTGGTCTAATCAGCAGTGTCAAGAGTTGGGACACATACACTGATGACAGTAGCATATTGGCTCCTGCCATTTTAAGACAGAGTCATAAGGCACTCATTAATTCTGATAGGGAACTTACTGGGTTGGTTTGAGTTCAGTCTTGATGACAAAACCAGCTTTGTGAAGCCAGCGTTCTCCTTCCTGTTTATCCTCCAGAATGAAGTAAAGCCACCTCCATGTTCTTTGAACTCAAAAGTGCAGCTACCACATATAAATAGCTTCAATTCCCAGCTTTCTATCAACACATGCAATGGATTAGTGTCCAGAATTTATATTCCCTGCCCAACACTCTAACCTCTTGTCTCAACATACCCCCTGATCTATGGCCTTCTATGCAAGATACCCTGTCTCATTCTTGACTATGATTTAGAGATTCTTTGCTTTCCATTCCCTGTTTGGTGGGCAGGATTAGTGGGTAATGTAACCCTATGTCTCTCATCTGCCAAAGGGCATAATGTTGTTTAACAATAGCAAAATAAAAAAAAAATAAAGAAAAATGCTGATTGGTTTCAAAACAATTAGTCAAAGATCTGAATGAGGGTTTTGGGGGATGACAAGTTCCCATTTACAGTTATACATGGTAGAAAAAAATTGAAACCAAGGACAAAATGAAAAGACCCAATGAATAAGATTAACAGTATCTCTGTGAGGGAGGGACTCTTGCTAATAAAGCTGGATAAGAACTCAACCTGTGATTTTGAATACCCTTAATTTTGCCTCAGACATTCCATGGATGCTTGGATCTGTTTGCACGCATCTCTCATCAACAGTAACACTGCAGCTTAAATTATGGCAAAGAACTTCCTTGTTAAGATAACATTGGCAGTAAAGTACGACAGCATGAATGTTGCAGGGTAGAACTTGCATAATGTTAGGCATGCAGTTCAGATATATCAGAGACAGGTGGTATTACTTAAGTCAGCAGCAAGGCTAGAAACAGTTTTGTCAATTCCCAGCAAATACTGCAAACACGGATTCTGAGAAACCTAAATCCAAGGATTAGAAAGTGGAACACAGGCTAAGAGGGCAGTATGCTGGGAAATAGCTTGGAAACCCACAATGAAAAGCAAAGAGCGAGAGTCCCCAGAGTGAGAAGCAGGCAGAAGACTTTGCCCCTCTGCTCTGTCCACTCACCTGCCAGGGAGCCAAGAGGATGAAATAGCACTGCAAGCCCCCAACCTGTTTCTCACACTGGAGTCCCCAGTCTGAGAAGCAGGCAGGGGGCTTTGCCTTGCTGGTCCAGTCCCCCTGGGAATGGGAGGACTGGAGCAGCCCATGGATTCAGCAACTTGGGAACATCCCAGTCTGGAGATGGTGCAAGGATCAGGGTAGAGGTAGCAGTTGCTCCCTGTCCTAGGATCATTTCTGGCAGTGGAATTTCTGTGGTTTGTATGTAGGAAGTGTCTTACATGAATGAGAAATATATATGACGACAAAATAAATTTCTCAAACTTTAGGACTTTCAGTGTTTCATCAGGCTCTAAGATAGGTATCAAACATCCATATATTTTTAGGGAGGTATAAGTGTTTAAGTGTTTAAATAAGAAATGAATCAATCCAGTTGTTACTCATAAACCACAAATGGAGCAGGGGAACATGAAAATGCAAAGCAATTAGTAAAGAAATTCAAATGAACATCTGATGGATATTGTGAAATTTGCTATCTCTGCCCTGATATTCTTTTCACAGGAATGCAGTATAGCTTTGTTTTTAAATCAGACAAGAAGCAGGAAACTGTTGGCTAGGTAGGAAGTAAGTACAGTCAAGTGGTCATGGCACTAGTCTGGAACTCAAGAGAGCTGGATTTGTTTCTCGGCACGGCCACAAGGTTTTCTGAGACTGTGTGGAGAAGTTGCTTGGCCTTTCTGTACATCAGTTCCATGTCCAAATAACAGGATTGCCTGACCTCACAGCGACTTTTGTGAGACACAAATTCTATGAGGGCCACAAAAATGCTAGGAAAAAAATCTTTGCAAAGGAAGATTAGACTGGCAGGAAAAAAATGTCTTTCCATATTTCTCCTCTGCCAAAGTGAGTTTAACACCTGCACCAAGTTAAGGACATTTTAAGGTGTCAAGTGAAGTACAACTGTTATTTCAGTTCATTGATGCAGTATAACCACTGTAATGGCTGGATTTTGCCATCTCTTCATCGGTCATTAATATCTTTATTGAATTGTGTGCTGAGGCAGCCGAGAAGCAACAGTCCATATTCTGTCACCTCCCAGACGAGTACATTCCCCTGCAAACTGAGAATTGCTTAACTGATGTCTGAATGTGAGATGTAGAGTGTGTTTAAACATAATATTATTAAGACAGAGCAGACTGTGGAGGGATGGACACTCATCTGCAATGAGATCATAATTTACCAACCAAGTCGCTAACAGTCACTTTCTAAAAGAACCTGTCAATTCACATGCAACTTCCAAGTAAATCTTTACTGTAAAAGCTAAATAATCACAGAGATTTCCTTCTAAAATCCTGTTCATAGCTTTGGGTCTGTTAGGTTTGATCTAATCTTAGAAGTTTCACTGGCATAGCTATGTCAGATTGGGGTGTGAATTCCTCTTGCCACCCCAGCTAATATAGGATGCCAGAAAAAGGTCTGGTTTAAATGCAGTTATACTGGAAGAAATAGCCTTTCCCAGCATAGCTCACTCTGTTCAGAGAATTGATTTAAGGTGTTTCTCCTCTAGGGGATTTTTGCTGTTTCAGCTCCACCAATAAATCTTTCCAGTGTAGACAAGGTCTAAGAATCACTGACAATGAAACCGAGAAGAGGTGGTTGATTTACACATGCTACATTTTGCTTGTTATCTGATCCTGCTTGGCAAATGCTGCTAAGAATTACAGCATTGCCACACACACATACCTTCGTGTGAATGTCTGTAAGCACTCAGAAACGGCCTGCTTAATGCTTTGAAAGTTGCAGGAGCAACATAATCTGCTGTGTCCTGATAGAAGCAGGAAATTCTTATCCAGTGGAAGCCCCGTGTAACTCCTGCTAAAAAGGCTGGTAGAGCAGTAAGGGACAAATGAACTTGCTGCTCACAGTAGAGGGGGAGAAAAAGGGCCCTTGTAAACTTGGTAACTCTTAATTACTTCATGTTGAAAAGTATAGCTCATTACTCATGAGCTTTTCTTAAACAGAGATTGAAAGTTGCATAGGACACTGTGTACAGCAAGGCTTTTACAACCTTAATTTAGGCCCTTTGACTAGGGAGAGAAGTTACACGCAAACACACATAAGTGATCAGAAACTGGTTGAGATCTGTAACACAATAGGGCTAAGTACAAACAGTCAAAAAGCTCGAGGCTGAATTGATTCAGTCTTTGCAGGTTAGTCTAAGCTGCAAAGGTTGAACCAAAAAGCAAACAAACAGGCATCTACTTTTGATTCAGGAAATGCAGCCACATGCCTGCAGTGACTCAAGCCAGAAGCTGGGTGGGGGGTGGGGTGGGGGGCACTAGAGCACAGCTCTTTGGCACATAGCCAACATGGGCTATGTGCTCACTTCATCTTCCTGCTGCCCTCTCTGGGATGTGCTGTCCAGACTCAGAGCAGCAGGACTCTTCAGGGTTGCTCATCACTTCCTCTTCCTGCTTTCACGTGCCCCTTGGATTTGTAGTCCACAGTCACAGCCAGCACTAAGTAAGCAGGTCAGGGGAGCTCCATACTCATGGGATGGGAAGTTTAGCACCCCCTTCCTGGCCCCAGACCAGAAGGTTTTCCTGGGGAGCCAGTGAGTCTGGAAGCAGAGGGCTGGAGCCAGTCCTGCTCTCTGGAGCAGGAAGCCCAGCCTAGCCTAGCTCAGCCCACCCCAGTCAAGCCCAGAGCTGCAAAAGGCTGGGATGCTGGGGACTATGATTTAATTTGAATCTGGAAGGGGCCTGGGACAGACGTTTTGTAAACCGGTTTGACCTAAATCAGTTAAGTCTGTTGCTACATTCAAACAGATTTATCTTTAAATTAGTTTCAGTCACTTTGAAACTGGTTTATGTGCACTGAACTTCTGTTCTGTTACAGGTTTAAACCCGTTTCTGATGACTTAAATTGGTTTATGTGTAACTTCTGTCCCTAGCCTAGAATTTCAGTGCACATTAAACTGCTTTCAAAATGGCTGAAACCAGTTTATGATGAACCTGGATGGATGGTTAAATCACTTTATTGAACTTCTGTCCCACATCCTCTCCATATTCAAGTTAACTGACAGTCCCCCAGAATTCCAGGATGCTTTGCATCTCCCCCACAAACCTCCCTTTCTAGGGCAGGTGAGCTACCTTTGACCTGAGCTGTCTGCTCCAGCTGAGCAAGGACACATGCTGTAGCGCCCCCACAGATTCAGGCCTAAGCAACTGCAGGCATGTAGCTACATTTCCGGAATCAAAAGTGAATGTCTGTTCACTTGGTTATTGGTTCAATCTATGCAGTTTAGACTAACCTGCAAAGACTGAATTGATTCAGCCTCAGGCTTTTTGACTGTCTGTACATAGCCTTTGTGCATATTTACTCATGATACAGTGTCTAATTACATTATTTCTTGATCTCTACCTCATGCTGTGGACAGGATGGATGCTGCTCAGGAATGAGTGAGTTGTGCAGTAAAGGAGGTTATTGTGTATAGGACTCCTGTCTCATATTTTTGCTGAAGTTGAAAGGCCTGTAGCAAATAAGGGAACCGTGGGAAATGAAAGGATGATCCTGTGACAGTTGAATCACCCTGGAGAACTTGATTCTATCTTGCAAGAATTCTTGTGTGATGCTAGTGAAATCATTTTCCCATTGGTCAATATTGACTGGGTGTTCCTTGCATTTTAAACTATAATTATTACCTCATTTTGTGGAGGAGTTCCAATGATAACTCATTAATTTTTGTAAAGCACTTAGTCCTAAATTCTCCCATTAATCTCAGGAGGAGTTAGATACCTAAATACCTTTAAAGATCTTGATGCGAGATACTGAGGTGAGAACTCTACAGAAATTTCCATGAAGAAATAAATAACGTACTCAATGAATGTTTTAGTTTGAGTATGGAGAGGGAGGCTCAGGGCCACCTTGATTGGGAAAAAGATAGTCAATATTTGGTAAAATATCATCTATCATTCACTGAATAAGATGAGGTGGGGATTGGAAAAAATAGCACAAGATCATGCAAGTAAAGATAATGTCATCGTGCATATGTATATAAGAACTCACTTTAGTTTGCATGGGCAAACTTACTTTTGTCATTTCCTTACTTTTGAGTGCTTGACTTTATAACCCCTATGTTCTTTTAATGCAGATTTTGGGTTATAATTGTATTTAGAGTACATGCTAATTGCATAAACTCAGATTCTACATTGTGGCAGTTAGATTGAAAAAAGCTGATTTTTTTTAATGCGCTCATTGTAGTCATACCATTATTACCCAACTGAAATATCACCAGGACACTGAGACTAATATCCACTCTACTCTCATATAAACCATCATGATACTGTCCAAGTTTACTTATAACTTCACATCTGGGGGTGATAAGGCTGTAGTCTGTACACAGTTCTGTATTCTGTAAATGTGGGACTTGTGTATGTGGTATTCACCATTAAAATGAGCAGACTTCACCAGTAACATGAACATTAACCTTAAGGCTAGGGACAGACATTCAAAAAGCCTGAGCCTGAATTGATTCAATCTTTGTGGGTTAGTTTAACCTGGCTAGGCTGAACCAGTTTGTAACAGCACAGGCTCAGGCTAGAAGCTTGGGGGCACTAGAGTATCCCCCTTCCTTTGTACAGTACTGAGCTGGCGGGGGGGGGGGGGGGGGGGGGGGGGGCAGGAGGTGGCAGGACACTCTGATTAGCCCAGCAGGGAATTGATAACAGTGCTTATCACCCCATTAAGAAAACAACAGAGGGACATTACCAGCTACCTGTTGATTCTGCTTGTTGATTCTACCTAGGGTGGCCATCATAGAGGATATTCTGGTTTTCTTCTACTCTGTCCTCTATCCTCTACTGATACAAAACCTGACGCCTTTATATCCTCTATTTTTATCTTCAGGAGAAAAATAGAGGACATAAAGGCATTGGGTTTCGTATCAATAGACAGCTTGCTGGGATGCTGGGGGTGCCTGGTTTATGTTAAACTAGCAAGGGGTCTGGGACAGACATTGCATAAACCAGTTTGTGTCAAATTAGTTAAGTCTGATACTGCATTCAACCAGGTTTATCTCAAACCTGTTTCAGCCATTTTGAAACTAGTTTATGTGCACCAAACACCTGTTCTGTTACAGGTTTAAACCAGTTTCTGATTACAGGTTTAAACCAGTTTATGTGTAATGTCTGTCCCTAGTCTAAAAGCTAAGTACAGACAGTCAAAAAGCTTGAGGCTAAATCAATTCAGTCTTTGCAGGTTAGTTTAAACTGAAGAGATTAAGCAAAGAAATAATTGGACACACATTTACTTTTGATTCAAGAAATGCAGGCACATGCTTGCAGTGGCTCAGGCCAGACGCTTGCGGACACTAGAGCATGGCTCTCTGGCACATAGACAGCATGGGCTGTGTGTTTGCTTCCTCCTCCCGCTGTCCCTGAGGTCTCTGGGACTTGCAGTCCACAGTCACAACAACAGGACTCTCCAGGGTTGTTCATCACTTTCTCTTCCTGCTTCCAGGTGCCTCTGGGATTTGTAATCCACAGTCACTGCCAGCAGTAAATTCACCAGCAGGGCAGCTCTGTCCTCGAGGAAGGTGGGTTTAACCCCTGTCTTTGGCCCCAGACCTCTGCCAGGGTTTGCCTGGGGTGGAGGTGGGGGGCAGTCCCTGCCTCCTCCTTCCCCCCAACCCTTCTCTGCTAGAGCTGACAGAACAGCCCAGCCCAGGGCTGGAAAGCATGCTGGGATACTGGGTGACTTTGATTTAACTTGAAACAGGAAGGGGTCTGGCACAGAAGTTTCATAAACTGGTTTGACCCAAATCGGTTAAGTCTGATACCACATACAACCAGGCAGGGCTGGCCTACAATTTTTTGGGGCCCCCTGCCCTGAAGAAGCTGGTGGGGGCAGAGGGTGTGTGCTGAGTGGCCAGATGTGAAGGCAGTGGTGGGGGGTGGTGAGTGGCTGGACACAGGGGGCCCCTTAGCTGTGGGGCCCACTGTGGCCGCAGGTTTCATAGTATAGGAGGGACAGCCCTGCAACCAAGTTTATCTTAAAACAGTTTCAGCCATTTTGAAAGTGGTTTATGTGCAATGAACTTCTGTTCTGTTACAGGTTTAAACCAGTTTCTGATCACTTAACCCAGTTTATGTGCAACTTCTGTCCCTAGCCAACATGATACTGTATGCTGAGAATTATCTTTCAAATATCTTTCTGCAGGCCATGTGTCAGGAGAATTTCATTCTGAGCTATCCTCAGCTAAAATCAGTAGCAATTGTTAAGGCTGGTAATCAGATATGTCAGTTAACTATAATAACTCCATGTGTTTAGCATCATGTTAGTTTCCCAAGCAGCTGGAATGAACTCCTATGAAACTTTGCAAGCCAGTCATGTTTATAATGCACAACTTAACTGTGGCTCATTTTGTATAGTCTCTGTTAGGTTACTGTTATGCTCCAGTGTGTGTATTTAAATAAATCACGTAGTCTGGAATGACAGACTGGTTCATTTCTATAATTGCTAGGTAATCTGTCCAACAGACACGAATGAATGCATTAGGAAATAAATCCTTAGTTTTAACTCGGGGCATAAGAGTTTGCCTAATTAAGCTCTCAGGATTTGGCCCTATTTTAGTAATATGAAGGGTTAGATTATGACATGAATTGTGCAGATCATAATGAGCATAAGGAATATGAGCATAGGAAGTAAGAAAACTCATGGCTCTGTAGTCCCTCCCTGTGGGTCTGGGTATGCATGTTTTGGGGTGAGCAGACATTGTGTACCTGCTACTCCCCATTCCAAGAAAAGGAGTGGATTGGGTTTCTCTAAGGGTGGACAGTGGGTGAAGTTCTGCTTACCACTTCCTTCTGAGTCAGTACTTAATAATGTCTCACCCAGAAAAACTTAACCAGCATGAAAAGAGTAGTCATTAGCTGCCTGTGTGGTCCAGTAACACATGATGACTATAAGACCTGAGCTGTGTAGATGAAGGTAATTCTGTCTTGTGTAGGATTACAAAACAAAACCCCCAAATTGCCTGCGAAAAGGAATGGAGAGTCCTAACTCCCAGGCAGTGACTCTTGGGTCATGGAAGCTCTGCGGTGCCTGACTCTGAGGTAGGTCCCTGGCAGGTCTGGATGCCTGAGGCCATGCATCCTGCTAGCCCAGGCTGCTGAGAAACCAGGAGCTTGGAAGCTTAGTCTCCCCAAAACCTACTACAAAGGCTATCAAGGATCCAGTTGAGTGAACTGGCTAAAAGCTAGGCTGGCTTTCATTGCTGTCCAAACGTCATCAAAATCGAACCATATCACATAACATTTTGATTTTAGATGAATCTTCACATTCTTATAATAAAGTATTTATTTGGTATTTTTCCAACCAGCTCTTAGAGCTACCCTGAAGCAAAAGAGACATTTGAAAGGAATTGTGCATTGTCGAGGCACAGTTGTTTTCCTGGGGAGATGCAGCTCTTTGCACCCTGCAGAAGGTGAAAAGCAAAAGAGAAAAAGCTTGTTTTAACTATACAAAAGTAAATGTTGAAAGAACACAACAATTGCACAATTAACTGTCCAAAAATCACAATTAAAATTACTTCTGCAACCTTAATTGTGCTTCCTTATTCATACGTTTTATGACAATCCTTACAATAGTGTAAGAGCGGTGGTGGTGGTCCAGAAATTATGAGAGAGGAAAGTCTTTCTTAGGTGGTATCTTTATTGGACCAACTACATAGCTGGGATAAAGTTAGACCAGCTGTTGAATGCAAGGCATTCTTCTTCAGGTCTCTGATCGCAGGAAGCTGCAATCATGCTGTGCCTGCCTTCCAGTGATCAGAAACCTGAAGAAGAGTGTCTTGCATTTAAAAGCTTGTCTAACTTTATCCCAGCTCCATAGTTGGTCCAATAAAAGCTATTACCCTCAGAAATTCTTGTCTCTCACAATCCTTATGATCTCATGTATGGAGGTCCTAGAGTACACTAGTCAGGCTTCTCTTTATAAATCTCTCTTAGTGTTACAAAAAACATTCTTAACACTTAGTGCTTAATGAGGTCTGCAAAGACTAAGCCAAAAACTGTGGACTTACTAACAAAGCTTCTGCTTAGTTATTTACAAATGCACAGTAGTCCAATATAACCCCTTTACACTACTAGCAGAGCTTATATTATACAATCCATCACCTTTTTTTAGTATTGGCCTTGATACCAATAGACTTCAACAGAATTTACAGTATTGTAGCTCTGTTAAATCAAAATAAAATTTCACTGGACTATTCCAAAGCATTTTTCTTCAGTGAAGACTGCATGCTCCCTCACCAAATGCTGCTGTTTGTCTGCGTATTCAAGATTTGAATCTGGTCCATTATCTCAGTTTGAAATTCATACTCTAGGCAAAGACTTTTAAGGATGTGCCTATTGAATTCCAGTGGGTTTTGGGAGTCCATCTTCTTTCAACTCCATTTGAGAATCTAGCCTTAATAACCTGACTGCCTGAGAGACGGGTAATTTTTTTGCATGCCCACACTTAAATCCTCTGTACAAATCTGTGCTTCCTTGAAATGTTCCTGCCATGCCTTTAGACAGTTAAACTGCTATTTTTCTGGATGAATAATGCTGAGAATGTACATATCCATCTGGGCATAAAAATGTAGAGAGAATTTATGCATTAAATCAGCAGATTTTCTTTTTAAATATGAAGAGGGTCATTGTCAGTCATCATTAATGGCGTGTTTGGAATAAACTACAGTATAACCTTATAAATCCAGCACTCAAAATTCCTGAATTCTCAAAAATCTGGCACTACAGGCAGGTGGTGTTGGCCACTCCCGGGGCTTTAGCAGGGGGCTGCGCTGCACCCCTTCCCTACCCCAGCCTTACTCATTCAAAAATCTGGAATTTTCAAATTTTGGAAGGTGCTAGGTCTCAAACATGTTGGATTTATGAGGTTATACTTTATTACAGCCAGTAGAACTCCAAATCAAACATTCACTTTCCATTGGGACTGCCTGGTCCAACATGAAAATGGAACAAAACATATTTAAATTTAATAAAACTGGCTGCTGCTTCCTTTCCAAAATCTGTCCGTGCTGCTGCATACCTACTGCTACTTGTACCTGGGTCATCTCTCTCTTTAGCAGCTGCAACAAACTTTCTGGCCCGTTTTCATATCCCATATCTTTCTCTTCTAAACACCACTGTCAGGCTTTTCTTACTCTCTACTTCTTTTAGAAACCTCTGTTGGCTTCCTCTTAATTTCACATCAGATTCAAGCATCTAGTCCTCATCTTCATGGATCTACACAATTATGTCACACTGGCTTGTCTGTTTCATTTCATCCCAGAGGGAAGGATCTTTTTTGTGATGTATTTTTATTGGACCAACTGTATGGTTGGGAGAGCTGCTGGACAATCTTTCAGACATCCTGAGGAAGGATTGGGCCTTTGTCTCTACTTTTGCATCTTATATCATGATACATCCTGTCCTTGGAATAGCTTCTCCCTTTCCCAATATCAGCCATGTTTCCAATTCTTCTGCACACTCCCCTTCTTCAAGTGATTGTTCCTATGCACATTGCATTGCTTTCTGCTTAACTTGAAACTAACATGGCTAATTACCCGTTTCTACATGTTGTATTGTGGTATTCTTGTGTACTGAAGGTCTTTGTGCTTCTCATCCAGGGCATAAATGGTGGTATGCTCCTCTAAGTTATCAGTTGGTTTTAAGTACCTTCTGGTTAGAGAGGGAACATCCAGAGCATCTGCTTGCTGCTTGTTCTTAGTTTGGTTAATTCCTCATTATTTTCTTGATACCTATTTACAATTCTTTTTGTTTTACTATTTATTGCCAGTATATCATTGACTATTTTTTGGTACTAAATTAGGACTACTTCTTTCTCTTTGGGCACATCTACATGTTGCACTATGTCACTGTAGCGATGTGCTACGTCACCATATGATGCACTGCGGTGACATTGTGATCACATGAGTCTACATGTGATCAGCAGCAACTTCCCCATAGCATCACGCTCTTCTATTTTAATGTGTTGCTACGACGAAGTAGCTGTGAAAACTAACCATGCACCATGCATAGGGAGGCATGGCTTCCAGTTTACTTCCTTGGTAAATCCATGAATTTATCCTCAGTTCCTAGAGCATAAGACTCCCCTTGATGTGCTAGGGATACCAAGAAATTCAACACAAGCTCTCTATCCCAAACATCATCTTTGTTAGCACTAGAAAAAGCAGCTTCTGGTGAGGAAAGATCAAGAGGAATTTGAGAGGGAGATTCCCCCCTCCCCCAGGGCTCTTCTATGAGGCATTCACTGCCCCCTTCCTATTCTTCTATGAATTCACTGTAGACCTCATTTGGTTCCCAATGAAATTCATAAGTACCTTGGTGCTGATTACTCAATGCTGAAACATCAATCTGCAGAGCGGACTCCCTTGGTACTGAAGAAGCATTAGGAGTACACCAAGGACCTTCTGTCACCTGTTAATGCTACACTAGTACAGAACCAGGCAGGAACCATCTGAGTATGGTACTGTGACTATCCTCATCTTCTCATCCTTCTCTATCAATGTCAGTGACACTACAAAAACAGTGACTGACCTTTCCACACAGTTAACAGTACCTGTTTACCTTTTCATAGTTCATAGTTTCATAGTTTGTAGGGTCAGAAGGGACCTGAGCAGATCATCAAGTCCGACCCCCTGCCATGGCAGGAAAGAGCACTGGGGTCAAACGACCCCAGCCAGGTGTTCATCCAGCCTCCTCTTAAAGACCCCCAGGGTAGGAGCCAGCACCACTTCT
>NW_005841965.1:408404-418957 GCF_000455745.1 Alligator sinensis
TGCCAGGGGTCCCGCAATGACCTCTGCTAATTCCCTCAGCACTCTGGGGTGGAGGTCATCAGGACCAGCTGATTTAAATATGTCCAGTCCCTCCAGAAGTTCCCTGACTAGATCCTCACTGGCTCCTGGGCCTGGGTGCACCTCCTCTGGGGCCTGAGGGGGTCCTGGCGGATGGGCTGATCTGGTCCCTGTTGAGAAAAATGGAGGCAAAGAAATCGTTAAATAGGTTAGCCTTGTCATCTGGTGTGACAACCAGATTTCCTAGTCTGTCTTGCAGAGGCCCCACACTACTGGGTACCTTCTTTTTGCCCCCTATGTATTTAAAAAAATGACTTGTTGTCCTTAATCTGGGAAGCCAGTCCCAGTTCCATCTCCACCTTTGCCTCCTGACCGCCCCCCTGCAGCCCCGAGCAACCGAGGTATAGTCCTCCCTGGTGATGGCCCTCCTTTCCATTGGGTGTACACCTCCCTTTTGGCCAGGAGATGTTCCTGTAAGCTTTTGGTGAGCCATGGAGGCTTTTGCGCCCTCTTCCTCCCTTTGACCCTTGTTGGGATTACCTCCCTTTGGGCATGGAGGATTGTCTCCTTAAGGATTGACCACTCCTCTTGGACACCTGACTCCCCTCCCCTCCGGGACCTCAGTACTTCCCCAACTATTCTTCTTACCTCATTGAAATCTGCCCTCCTGAAGTGCAGGGCTGCTGCCTTGCTGCTGGCTTTTGCCACCTTGCACTGGATGGTGAATTCCAGCAGGCGACGATCGCTGTCGCCCAGGTGGTTGAGTACCTGCAGCCCCCACCACGAGGTCGTTGCCTGTGGCCAGCACCAGATTCAACAAGGTGTCTCCCCTGGTGGTGCTGTGCACCTCCTGAGTTAGATGGAGGTTCTGCATCTCGGCTAGAAACCTACGTGAGCGGTCAGACCTGGCTGACTGCTGTTCCCAGCAGATGTCTGGAAAGTTCAGGTCCCCCATGATGACCATGTCTTTTGATCTAACTACCTCCATGAGCTGACTTAAGAATTTCCAGTCTAGCTCTTCCCCTTGGTTGGGTGGTCTGTAGTAGACCCCCACCATTAAGTCCCTTTCCCCTCAACTTCCTTGTATTCTAACCCAGAGCACTTCAGTGTGTCCCTCCTCTGACCTTGTGCTACTCGTTGAGGATGTGTATTCCTCCTTGACGTAGAGCGCCACACCCCCACCTTTCCTCCTTGTCCTGTCCCTCCTTTACAGCCTATAGCCCATTTGAAGCCTCCTGAAGATGTGTGCACTGGCCTCCTAATCTCAGTACTACCCGGGCCGCTGTTGCTTACCTGGGTATTTGTTCTGCTCATTGTGGTGCTCATAGGCTGGGCTGTCCTTGTGGGTATCTCTTGGTTTTTTGGTTCAAAGCTTCCCCCGCCCTCATCTTTCCTGTCCCCTGACGAGCCTAGTTTAAAGCCTGCCGGGTGCTCATAGGCTGGGCTGTCCTTGTGGGTATCTCTTGGTTTTTTGGTTCAAAGCTTCCCCCGCCCTCATCTTTCCTGTCCCCTGACGAGCCTAGTTTAAAGCCTGCCGGAGGAGATCTGCCAACCTAGAAGAGAACACACGCTTACCTTTGGGGGAAAGGTGAAGCCCATCCCACCTGAGCATGTCTCTCGTCATGATGTGCAGGTCATCGTCTAGGAAGCCGAAGCCTGCCTCGAGACACCATTCCCAAAGCCTCCAGTTGGTCTCTCTGATGCAAGTCTCATGTCATCTTCCACGTCTGCTCACTGGTAGGACAGAAGAGAATACCACGTGTGCTCCTATCTCCCTCAGCATGCCCCCTAGAGCATGGTAGTCCATCATCAGGTGATCAGGGCTTGTCCTGGCTGCATCATTAGTACCAACATGGATTAGGACCATGGGGTAGTAATCAGTGGGCTGGATCCTGGCCTGGATCATGCCCGTCATGTCCTGAATCTTTGTTCCAGAGAGGCAGTACACCTCCCGTGTTGAGGGGTCCTGGCGACAGATGGGGCCCTCCTTACCTCTCAGGATGGAGTCACCAAGACAGTCACTCGACGCTTCCTCCTCCTGATCTGCTTGGCTCCTTCGGCCTGTTCGGAGCGAGAAGAGAGTGGAGTTGCCTCTTCGCTGGGGGTTTCCTCCTCTCCTTCCTTCTCCTGCAGAGTTGCCAGAGCCTTGTACTTGTTATCCAGTCGGACTGGAGGCCCTGGTTCTTGTTGTGACCGTCTGCCACTCAGCAGTGGAGGGCACCTCCCAGGGTGCTTCTTCCTCGTGTGCATGGCTCTGCAGGGAAAGGAAATAACCATCAATTTCATCCTTCCCCTCAGCCTACTAACCTCCTCCTGGAGCTCCCTCACCTGCGCCTCCAGGGCCCTAAGACGGGCACCTGCAGGACAGGTGTGGGGGTCCCCATTTCCTGCCCCCCCTGGCCCTGCTGGGCATCCCCCACAGGCCGGGGGGCAGGTGGACGCCAGCCCCCCCATGGGCTCTGTCTGGGTGGGGCTCAGACAAGCCCCGGGCAGGCAGTGCCCCCCGGACAGGGGCCCTAGCAGCACTCTGCGTCCACACCATTGTATAAGTTGCTGTTTACTTAGAGTTGTGTGATGCCTTTGCCCTACCCTTGCAGGAGTCTCCTTCCTGGCCCTTCCTGTCCGTCCTCTGATGCAAACACCAGCACAATCGCTGGTGCGCTCTTACAGAGCATGCCTGTTTGCGCACTCTGTTTGCATGGAGCGGCTCCCTACCAGCTCAGCTAAAAGGAATTCCATTAGGTACTTGGTCCGAAGTACCAAAGGTACTTCAGGTTCCCCCAAAACTGCTTAGTTTTGAGTTCTTATTGGAATCTGAGGACAACTGTGACTCAAAGTATGCACATTTCCATACTTTCCAATGTCTCCTCATTCTTCTGTATCTCATCATGAATCCTAGACATCTTCCTGAGAGCCAATGGTATTCAGCTCCTTGGATCCAAGTCTCTCTTCTAGGCATGCCAATGTAGGCATATTAACCCTGGACTCAGAGTTTGGAGGTGATTGTAAGAATAGGCCTTAAAAATCCACAACTTGCTCACTGGCTCTAGCTTCTTATGAATGAATTAAAGGTTTTGTTTGATCCAATATGGAATATACCATTGCATTTTAAAATGTTTTCTTTTCTATTAAAACTAATTGTAGCTAAATTTCTAAAGAAAACATTAAGGGTGTCTTGACACATTCTCCAAGAGTGGGGGAGAGGGGTGCTTTAATTAGAATAACTCTTGGGAGCTGTTCTAATTAAAGTGCTTACAGCATGCCATGTATTCAGCATCCCCATGTTTCAAAATAGCGGTGGGAGTGCTTTAACTAAAGCTTGTCAAATGAGCTTTAGCTAAGGTGCCCCCACTACCATTTTGAAATGTGGGACACTGAATACATGATGCCAAGGCTCCTGGAGTGTGTTAATTAGGAGGGGTGTGCGAAGTGGGCCCTATTCGATTTGGATTCGGATTCAGCCCAAATCAGGGACAGTGATTTGATTCGCTGATTCAGACCACTGTCCCTGACTCAATTCGGCTGAATTTGAATCTGAAGATTCAATGCTGATTCACAGAATCAGTGATTTGGCCATAGACACAACTTTAATATTTTATTCTACATACCTCAAGGTACCAGCATGGCTTGTGAATGCTGCGATGCTTGGGTGCATGGAGTGTCCCACAGCAGTGCGGGGGGCTCCCCAGCATGCTTGGTGGTGAACCCAGAAGTGGACTGGGAGTGTGCTGGTCCCCCCGCCCCCGGCATCAAGCATGTGTATAGGTGCCCTAAGTGTTTTGTGTTTAAAGGTCAAAATGAAATATTTTGACTTATTCAAATATTTTTCTCTTTTTCTAGGGCTGAAATTTGTTTGGCAGATTAGTCGCACATGGCAGGTAGTTTTGGTCACTCTGAAACTGCACATTCTGGCAAATACAATCTTTTCTTGAATATTTTTCCCATCTCTTTCCTTTGGCAACAGTATCAGGCAGTCTGTGTGGGCACATTCTGATGTCTGGACTCCTACAATCATTTCTTTTTAGTCAGACTGTAAGCTGTCCAGGGAAGAGATCTACCTGTACATTCACCTATCACCTCTATCCCATAGTCTGCCAGGACATGGCTCCTTGTCTCATACTCTGTATGCTTTTATGATTTTTCCATTTCATCATCATTAATGTTGTGATCTTTGGAAAATTAAATGTTGCAGCATGTCCAGGTTTTGTTACTAAATTCAGCTGAGTAGAGGCATTAGTTTTTCTAGGAAGTACTTAGATGGATTTGCATTTTAGATAAGTTTCATTGTGTTTCATAATTTTTAGTTGGAATGCTTCAAGGAAACGGACTACATTTGCATGTGGTTTTGCCTGGAAAGCTTAATTTTTGTGTGTGTTTATGACATTGTCTCTATAATAAGAAAGCTGTCATTACATTCTGTGCAGCTTTTCCCATACTTATGCAAAAACTCTTAAATTTATCAGATAAGTTAACTGCTATGCAGTCCTGCATTATTCCTTTTCTGCCTCCTGTTGATCTGGATCCTACATTACATGCTCAGTGGGAGGTATGACCTTGGTAATAATTCTTTGCATTACAGATTCAGTCCAAGAATCCTGTAGCACAGGAGTCGGCAACATGGAGCCCCTGGATCTCGCCAATGGAGCTTTAGGGCTTTGCCAGTGCCCATACCATGCTAGGGCTGAGCAGTAAGGAGCTACAGCATGGTGAGGAGCTGGAAGCTGTGCCCAGTGCCACTACCTCTTCTCCCTGCCCCGCTTCTCCCCTCTTCTTCTTTCTCCTCTGCCTCCCAGCCCCCCACTCCCAGTTTCCCAGTTTGCTTCCCCATTCCCCTCCCCCACCTCCCAGCTGTGGTACCAGCACAGCTTCCAGCTGGAGCTAGGGTTGCCAACTCTGGAGCTAGGGTTGCCAACTCTGTTTGAATCTATTGCAGGAGGTTTCATCACATGACGTAACGACATTAATTACGGTGCATAGACTTCACAACAGGAAGGCAAATGCACATGACTATTACATTATAAAAACCCATGACTACTGTATAAATCAGATTCAACATTTAATATTTATTGTAATGAATGTGCTATCATTTATTTCCTGGATGACTCTCAGCAGTCTCCTGGAGATGTATATCAAATTCCTGGAGACTCCAGGGCAATCCTGGAGGGTTGGCAACCCTAGCTGGAGCAGAGCTGCAGGTGGGTGGTGGCAGGCTGAGTGGGGAAGGAGGCAGGGGTATGGAAGAAGCTTTCAGCTCCCTGGCCTAGCTCAGTTTTGCACTGCAGCTGGGGATCCTAGGGGGTGGGGGCTGGATCCAGAAGCAGTAGTGGCAGTGGCACAGCTTCCAGCTGTGTGGCTACAACAGGGCCATAGGGAACACACCCATCCACCTGCTGAAGCCACCTGCCCTAAGTTAGACTGGAGCCAGGTTGTTCTGGCCCATAGCTTGGAAATGGTTGCCAGCCTCTGCTGTAGCTCATTTCATTCTATGGTTTTAAAATCCATTAAAAACATGAGTTAGTTGATTTTTACAGCCCCTCTGTGATGCAGGTAGATACTTTCCTTTACAGAGCCTGATACTGGAGCAAAAACACATTAGGTGATTTGTCCAAGATCTTTCAGGGAATCCATGGCCAGGCTTGAGTTTAGTTCTGTGTCATATGTTCTGTTGCCTTTGGACATGAATTAGATTGCAGAAAATTGCAATACAATCTATATCTGTATCTCTTTCTACAGTTGAAGTGTTGTTGTAGCTGCAATGGTCCAGGAAATATGCAAGAACCAAGGGAGTGGTTTGTTTTTTTTCTGGAGATATCTTTTATTAGACCAACTATATAGTTGGGAGTGGTGTTAGACAAGCTTTTGGCCATGAGTGTCTGGTGTCTCTCGAGTCAGGGGGGACACATACTCATGTGGTCAGTGACCGGGAGGGGTCCCCTGGTGGCCAATCCCGCCTACCAGGGGTGGGGGTCCCCCATGGCCAATCTCACTCACCATAAAAGTGGCCAATCTCACCTGCCATAAAAGCGGAACTCTTTTGGAAGAGAGAGTTTTGCTGGTGGGCCGTTCCCCAGCTGGCGCTTGCAGCGGGGACACTGGTGCTCCTGCCTGCCCCCCCTGCCACTGGCTAAACAGGCAGTGTGGCCTGACAGGGGGTGCACTGGCACTCTCAGGGGGTGTACATGCACTCTCATGCACCCCCTATGCATCATCCCTGGTTTGGCCACAAAATGTTCAGACCTGAGGGACAGTACTTTCTGCCTGAGACCTTATCTAACATGTCTCATGACTATCCAGTTGGTCCAATAAAAAAAATGTCACCAAAAAATCCTGCTTCTCTTTCTGGGTTCTTTTATGGTTCCCATCACTACTATCTGAGACTTGTTAGTTACTAGCCAGGGGTTATTCATTATTTTTTAGACCAGTGGTGCTCAACCTCTAGCCTGTGGGCTGGATCTGGTCACTGAAGAGACTGCATCTGTTCTACAGCACAGGGGATTAGTGATAAGCAGAAGCTGGTGGTAGCCCACAATACAGTCAGGTTGCCTATTACTCTAAAAGGTCTAAAATGGCGTTAGATCATATTTGAATGAATTAAAAACCTGCTAGCAACTGTGACACAGAGAGCTTTTGCTCAAACTGGCATATCATTTTCCCCATTTTCTCTCTTTTTGAGCTGAAGTTACTAGAAATGTGAGATGCTGTGGAAATCGGAGGCTTCTGTGGCTCAATCATGCAGATGTTACAAAACTATCTCTGTATTTATTCTTGTACATACCTCCTACCTCACACATGGGGAGCCCACTTTTTATACTTGGATGGAAGAGAGGAATGGGAGGCAGGAGACTATGGCTTCCAAGAGGGCTTGAAATTGTAGGATTAGATCTTCAGCAGATGTAAATCTGGATAACTACTAGTACAATTGACTTATTTCAGGGCTCCAGCTAAGGATCTAGATAGTAATATTAAAAACAAAGGTGAGACAACTAGATAAATACAAAAGAGGTGCTCAGTGAGTGAAAACCAAAACGTTCTTTCCTGCCATTCTTAATCCAAGGAACAAGTTAATCAAGGGAGTTTCTGGTTTAATAGATCAGCCTGTTGCAAAACCTGGATCAGGGGCTTCCTGAGACACCAAACCTTTATGTTTTTCCTTTGGTTTGTCTAGTAGGAAATATGGCTTCCATCTGGTAGACCAGAAGTTCAGAACAGCAAATGCAGGAATAGCTCTTAAAGACTCTAGCTCAGGTTTTTCAACTGGAGGAAACTTTCTACTTGTGAGATCAGTGGCTTCAAGCAGTACAGGATTTGGCACTGGGAACCTTAGAAGCAGAGAGTAACTAAGTTGGATGAATTCAATAAACCTACTAATTCTTTAATATAGATTTTTTATGCAACATGGTTTCAGAACCGTGTGATATCTACAAGGGACATCAAATATAACTTCTACAGAACAGATTAGTGAGGTTGCTAACAGGTACTGCTTGGGACTTGAGTTTCTGAGATGTTCACTGCTTTACTTCAGTAACTCTGGCTCTTCTAATGTTCTGGCTTTCAAATTAGTGAGGCATAGTTAAGTTGCTCGCTAACAAAAGACGAAGGAAGTCAAGACTACATTCTGAGTTGTCACTATCTCATTTGCCTCAGGTGTGTGCATGGGGATTGATCTAATGAACCAAGCTAAGCAGGGAAAATGAAAGCTGAAAAATGTGAAACAAACCAAACTTACTGAGTATATTATTTAGAAGAAGGGGAAAATAATGGTAATGTGTTATTTTCTCTACAGCTTTTTTCTAATAAGGGCCACCATGCCAAACTGCATATCTAAATACCTGAGTTCTTTTTCTTTACATCCTTATATCTCAGACAGTTGCTGAGTACATGGTTAGGGTTTCCCACTTAGGTGATGTATTTATTTGTTCTTCCCTACTTCACTAATTCCTGTTTATGTCAGAAGCTGAGCCATTACTTCTAGCTTTCAAATTCAAAAAGACACAGCTGTTGCTAGATACATTAGGATTCAGTAGTGATAACATCTTCATTCTCATTTGGAAGGTTAGAGGACACATTTTGCTCTTGATCAGATTGGTGGAAATTTGGAATAACTCCACCAAAGTCAATGATATTACTCTGCACTTACATCATGAAACTGAGCTCAGAAGTTAACCCAGAGAGCTTTGAAGATATGGAATGTCTCTTTGGTTAAATAGCCTGTGTACTGCAATGACTTAAAATGGAAAGTCTAGTTTCCTTTCTGTTAAAATTGCCTAGAATTTGTCATTCAGGGTTTTTTTCACCACTTCTCCCCATTTGTTTAAAAAAAAAAGTTTTACTAAGTAAGTATCCTATTGATGAATTATTTTAAAACCAACATTTTAACCTTGCAGTTGTCAGAGGCTATCTTTCACTAATGCCATTGGGGGAATCCCCCCCTTCCCCCCCAATAAAATACAGGTTCAGTTAAATGCTGTGACATGAGATTGTGTTTCTGGGTAGGCGTTCATGAGTGTGCATTTCTGGAAACAAGAGAAGTTGGAGGGAAGAATGTTAAAGGAGAGCCAGTGCTTTAATCTCCTACCAGGTACTGAAGGAAACATCTTACTAGATTTGTTACTTTCTAAACCTAAGATGATGTTAAAATTTCATATGGACAAATTTAACAGGTTTTCTCTATCACTGGAAAAAATAACCCAACCTCCCCACCAAATCCTAAATTTACTCATATGTTCAGCCAGAAAATTATTGCATGTTCAGCATAAATCTCAAGCTCTCTAGAGTAATTTTTGTCATCAGTTCATATACTGTGCTCAGATGCACTATACCTTTTCTATACCATATAATTCTGACTCTCTTATATCTGTTTTTGCAAACATGTTCTGGCACCACTCAGACTCTGATGCAGTCCACCATTCTGGCATTACAAAAAAGCCACGGAGATTGGTTAACAGACTGCATGGGAAATTCTCTCGAGTAAGGGGAAGCTCATAGAGGTGCAGATATGGCTGTTGGCCCCATTGCTGGGAGAAGGGGATTTTAGCTATTTCCTGTGCCCATTGTCATCCCAGGGGTGAGCTTGTGGTCACATGCAGCCTAGTATAAAATGAAGCAGTCTTTGGACCAGTACTAGACCCTGGCTCAGTCCATGGGTTCACCGCAGAGTTGGATTACAGTCAATCACAGTTTCAAGTGTGGTCTCTGTGGCTCTGAGGGGAAAAACCTATTTTCTGGTTTCTTTTCAGAGTAACTATCAATTTTAAAACAGCATTTTGTTTTGTAGCTAATAAGGTGTTGTAGGATGCAAGGTTTTATCATCTTGAATTTCATACAAAAGCTTATATTAAAATTAAAAATAACAGCAGAGACTTCCTATGCCTGAAGAAGGGTGATTGTGCCCAAAAGCTTGCAAATAATTTTTTTCCAACTACTCAGTTTGTCTAATAAAAGATATCACATCTACCCAAAGGACCTTGCCTGCCTATGTCCTTAGACCAACACAGCTACAACCAAAACCCCAAGAAAATAACACAAATTATTACGGAGAAATATTGAGACATTCAGAATGGTTATCTAATTGTATGTAAAATATTTCTCTGCCTTAGTGGTCCTTTTCTTTCCTCTATTTAAAACTGATGATTTAGGTGATTAAATATTAGGACCATTCAACATTTATCTCTCTCTCTGTCTCCTTTCCCCCCCATTACTGTATTTTTCCACTTTGGTTTTCAAATTCACAGAAAATCTCAGCCACTGCAGGTAATCCAATAGTACTTTTCATGGCCAAAGCTCAATCCATTTCTTACAAAAGACAGAGATTCAGGACATTCTACCTTTGAAATGAAGAGTCAAAGAGTGGTCCCAAGCACTTCTGGTTATTGCTATTTTTTTGCACTAAAGTAGGCATGCCATTTTATTGTCCTGGCCTCTGCAACCTGCCAACCTGAATTTTGCTCTTGTGTTACTCCATGTCCTGAAACTGTTGCCTAATATCACTAGTGCTGCTATGAGTGCTATTCTGTCTAAGTAGAAGAATATGGTTTTGGCTGATGTCACCCTTCTGGGCACAGACAGAAGTGACAATTATTGCCCGATTTGGCCACAGAAAGCAGTCTATAGCGGTGACCAAACACAAGTGCACAGCTGCAGACTCCTTCAAAAATGTCTGATGGCAGGAAAATCTGAACCCTTGCTGCACAAGGGGTCAGATGAAGATATTTCAAAACAGAGTGTCTTCTGTAACTTCTGTCTGTGCTGCCTCCCAGCCTCAAGCTGTTTTCAGAATGGGAGGGGGTGAAGGGAGCAGAGGGAGTTTGGTCCGGGATTTTTTAGCCCCCACTTGAGGGTAGGAGTGGTGTATTGTGTCTCGGACGGCCAGAGCCGACTCGAGGTGATTTAGAAATTGCTCGTTCGTCAGGGCGGGCTGGTGAATGGAGAGGCTGACAAGGTTTAATGGTTCCAAAAATGTTTACTTACGCCGCCTGTAGTTGCGACGCAGATGGTCCGGTCGTCTGAACAACCACGTGGGTTGTTCCAGCTGGCGA
>NW_005841965.1:419394-420019 GCF_000455745.1 Alligator sinensis
CCTTGCCGACGGCACAACTGGAATTTCAGACACATGAGCTGATCACATGGCATCTTTGCTTCAGGATTTACTGACCTAGCAACGCTTAAACAACCAATATATATACATACAAAACAACTTAATAGACCGGTCTTTTCAACAAATTATAAAATACAATAACTTAAACATGTAACAACAACTGTTGATCATCGTCTGGTTGGAGAACATCTGCTTGGGACTTTCCTCGTCTAGTAGTCGGTCTGTCCTCTCCTATTAACAGACAATGTCAATAAAACACTTAATAAAATGAGGAAAACAGTGTTATAGTAAGTCCTGAGCAGATGGATGTTCCCCGTCTCAGTGTCTCCTTCACCACCATCGCTCTGTTGACTCGAACAAACTGAAGTCTGGTACTTGATGAATCTCACAATCAGGCTGTTGTGGATTACCGCTTTCCTGGGGTTAAACCTGTAAAGAAAAGAAAACAACAAAAACAAAACAAGAGAGAATCATAATTGGTTTCACTGTAAGGATACTGGGTGAACATCGGAACGGCGAGTCATCCAGTTGTGATGAACGATAATAGGAGGACGATCAGGCTTTTCTTCTAATTGGACAGAATAGGTATTAGGATACTGTCCCGACC
>NW_005841965.1:428474-436192 GCF_000455745.1 Alligator sinensis
CCCGCCGTTTGCATCTGAGCCTCCAAGTTCGCGTACTCCCTTAGTAGGCCCGTTACTGCACGGAACAGCACATTTATCATCTTTCCCCTCTTCCATTTAATTAGACCCCACTTCGGCTTGTGACGGCCCTTAGTTTCTAAATCCTCCCGGAGCTGAACGAGGAGCTCATGGCCCCACGACTCAGGCACCAAATCCGGACAGTTGAACCAGTCCGCGGGGGTGGGTTCCCCCCCCTCCTTTAAGTATCGGGTGCATTGAGTGAACTCCTAAGTGGGGGTCAGCTTTTCTGCCTTCCGTGTCTTTACCCCAGCTAGGGATATGGTTGAGGTTTCCTCCGGGGGCCGATAATAAACCCGGTCGCTCCCCATTATGCATCTGAACTCTCCGAGGGATAGCTTAGTTCTCCATTCTTTCACTACTGCTTCTTCTCTCTTTACCGAGAAGTAGCCATCAATGTTTCTTTCATCCCCTTCTACCGCCTGGTGGTAAGCAATATGTGCCCATAGATCGTTTGCATTCTCTACGCGGTGGGTCCCGGTGCGCCAGGGGCAGCACCCGATCAGGTTCATCTCCATCACCGTGCCCTTAGATCCCATCCTCGTCGCCATGTCTCGGACGGCCAGAGCCAACTCGAGGTGATTTAGAAATTGCTCGTTCGTCAGGGCGGGCTGGTGAATGGAGATGCTGACAAGGTTTAATGGTTGCAAAAACGTTTACTTACGCCGCCTGTAGTTGCGACGCAGATGGTCCGGTCATCTGAACAACCACATGGGTTATTCCAGTTGGCGAGGCCCAAGCCAGTTAATCCATCCGCAAATCAAGCCGGTGGGAAAAGGGTACGTCTGGGATTGCGCTCGGTGACGGGAAGAAAGATCGATAGGTGATCAGTCTATCGATCAGCTAGCCGCAAGTCAGATCTCTTTAGAGGCACTCTGCAGCGTGCTCAAAGTTCTTCAACTGGGGCAGAAGTCGCGCAAATTTTTAAACGGCTAGCAAGCCAATTACTAGCCGCCACGTGTGAATAATTTAGCACTGGCCAATAGCGGGACACAAATCTGCATTCGAATAGCGGGAACTCTTTGCACCGTGCATTTCTGTGCTGCAAGGAAGAAATGCATCCTGCAAATTGGCGGGAAGTCTCTTGCACCGAGGTTCTTCTGCTACAACAGAAAACTTTTATTGTGCAAGAGGCTCTCATGTGGCAAGGAAATTCCACCGTGCCGAGGCACCAAAATCACTGGGTTGTGACATATTGGAGCCCCCTTCCCGAGGTGAGGGTCTTCAATACTCCCACCCCACCTTCCAGCACTGTCTAGAAAGAGCTCCCCTAAAATGAACTCATAGTTTGAGCTGCCTCTCCTCCCTTTCCCCTCTCCCATTCTGAAACAGGGACAGGCTGGGAGAGAGGAGGGGCGATTGCTTGGGGGAACAGGTTGCAGGCTCCCAGCCACCAGCTAGGTTCCCCCACCCCTGGAACCAACAGTGAACTTTGATTTGGTCTTGGCAGGGGTGGGGGGAGAGGAAGAGGGGGTCATTGTAACTCAGAACGCTTCCTGCAAAGCATTTTCAGTTACAGTGAGGAGCTGCATTTCAGTCTGCAACCTCTATGCCTATGAAAGGTGTTGTTATACATTGATTTCTATAGTGCTTTACAGAGCAATTACAGAAGCATGATACAGTTTGGAAGAGTAAACAACTGAATGTGCATTTAGTGGCCCATTGAAGTCATTGGGAGTCTTTCTGTTGAACTGATTAGGGTGTGGGTCAGGCCTAGCATTTTCTGAGTTCCTAGTACAATGCTTACCCAGCCACTGGAATGAACACTATGTCATCTTTGTAATGCGTTCAACCTCCTCCACCGCCCACAGGAATGAGAGCCTTATCTTAGTATTTTTCCCGCAGTGTGTCATTGTATCACTTGTCAGTTCTATTGGTCTGTCTCCTGTTTTGGGTGAACTCTTGACCCTAAAAAGTTATAAGGATTTTAGAGTACCTGAAAACATGGCAATTTTGGTATAGTTTCGAGTGTTTGGAACTTAAACTCACAGTAAAACTTGAGACTGAATTCCATCTTAAACTGGAGAAAGAAAAATTACCTGAAATTCATTTTTGCAGGTTTCTTATACTGTGATGTTAAAAAAATGTTTTAAGTTAAGGTTTGGTTGGGAAATATATGACCAATATCATATAAACTGGTTTCCTCTTCCTGCTTGAATCTATCTTTTAAAATAAAAACCTTAGCAGTTTCCCAAATAAATATTTGTTTTATTTGCCTGTGTATTTTGTTGCACAAAAGCTTGCATGCCCCAGGACTTCAAAGTGAGTGTCTAGGGAAAACTCTTTCCATTGGCTCAATGTGCAATTCATTATAATTTAGGTGAAGTTTATTCAGACTCTTCTTTTATTAGAATGAGCTAATTACTATATCAGTCACTGATTTATTTATTTTGTTTGCTGTTTATCCTGATTTGGTGTTAGTGTCCAGCTACTTGTTTTACTGCATTTAGCTGCATTATGTCATATTCCTTTCTTTAAGTACACTTTTCCAAGCTCAATCTATACTGTACAGAAAGATAACACTACAAAATGAATCCTCTTTGATATTACTTCTCATTATGATTAGCACACCATTTCTAGGGCCACTGGAAAGCACACTGATGAATAGTTTCCCTATAATATAGTGAAATATATCTTTGTGTTATTCACTGGTGAGCGCATATGTTGTGGCAATAATATAGTGAAAATAGGATAGACTAGTTAAAGCTCCCTTTATTGTTACTAGATGTAAGCAAATCAGGACAAATGAGACTGTAACCCTTCCTTTTCCTAGGTTAGCATATGAACAAAAGTTGAACCATGCACAGGAATTTGGAACAGTTCAAGTAGCTGCTAGAGAAGTCTCTTCCATTTTGGGGCACTTTGGTGAGAACCAGGGTGAATACCCAGAGAGAACGTATATTTTATTTGCTCCATAATGTACACAGGAAGTACCAGAACTCTCACAAGACTGTCTGTGGTTGTTAGCATTCTCTGCTTCTAGCACAGAGATGGAGGGCAGGTACAGAAGTTATATTTGTTGTGTGGTAGATACGCAGAAAGTGCTCTATGGGCATAATTAAACAGATGGTCAGGGTACGTAGAGTGCTGTAAAAATGGCAAATCCACTCTAAGAGAAACTTAGATGGACGTGGTATCGTATTTTAGCATGGTAGGTTAGAGTGCCATACTACATCCATAGCAACTCATGGTAGTTTGCATTCCACCAACATCCCATGGAGCATTGCAGCACCCTGTTTCCCTCCCCCGTTTGCAGGGAAGTGGTCTAACCTCAGGCAGAGCTCTTTGTTGGTGCTGGATTTATCACCCAGATACCTTGTTTTGGGTGGATCCAAACCCTCAGACTGACCATGACTTCTCCATTCAATAATAGGTGAATTTTATTGATATGCAGTGATAGCAGATAGCGAATTGTTTGCGTTATTCTTATCTACCAGTCCTAAGGCTGTCAGAGGGAAGGCATGTCTGGCCAGTGTGCAAGCTTCACCCTGAGGTTCTTTCTTGAATGTCAGATGTCAGATGACAACAGGAGGTCAAGGGCTGAGGAACACCCTTTCCCAGTGGGGTGGGTGAGATGGGCTGGTGGTGTTCCCTTTGTCCCTGGTGGCCTCAGGTTCCCCTCTTGGGGACCCTTTTGCTGCTCTGAAATCCCTTCTTTTGTTTTCTTTTTCTCCTCTGATGATTCTTCATTCCCAGGCATCATTGTTTGGTCTCCCATTCTATCCTGTCAGCATATTCCTTTTTTCCAACAAACCCATCACATGTACACATCTTAATTTGGTTATTTACTGGTCTCCTAATTTGATCTGTTCTCCAAAACCGGAAATCCCAAGGGTTCTGCAGTTGGGCATTGTGAACTGGCACTAATGCTGCAGTCCCTTATCTCTGTTTGGGTACACTGTTCATGTTATGGAACAGTGTAATGTAAGTCTACAATTTCCAATCCTGTGTGTCTTCTGGCTTCAGACACAGTGGGCCTTGAAGGAAACTTTATCACAAGCAGGCTTTTAGAAACCAATTAACCCTTTATGTTCCCCTGGACCAGTGTTTCCCAACCAATGTGCCACAGCACAAAATTGTGTTGTCAGATATGAACAGATGTGCTGTGGAATTTTGCCATGGCAATGAGCTCCAATAGGTATGAGGATGGGGGAATCCCTTAACAGGTGTGCCATGGAAAATTGTTATTAATGTAAGTGTGCCTTGGGCTGGAAAAGGTTGGGAAACACTGTCCTGGACCATTGCCCTAGTGCAATATCTTCTTTATCTACAAGCCAATTCCCAAAAGCAGACCTCTAAATACCATTTTCTAGCCATCACTCTTGTGGTCTCCTTGAGTGCCAGACTGGCCCTGCCCCCAGGCTGTCACTGACAAGAATCAGTGAAGCCCCTGTTTCCAGTCCCCCCACAACTCCTCCCCTTGTCCCTTCTGGCCAGCTATGAGCCACTGTGGTATTATCACTCAGTGTGTGGGTTCCATCTACCCCATCTGGGCATTTGTAAAGACTGCAGCTTTTCATTAAGTGTTGTGCTGTTTGCTGGACACCACATTCACATAGGGGACTGTCCAAGATGTTTATCTTGTACAGGGTTGTTTGAAGTATCCATACCCAAGTCTTAGTCTGTTCAGCTTGACTCACACTTCTCTATCAAGGTCATGCCCAGTGGGGGACCTGTTTGGTGTTGGTATAAAACACCCCTTATCTAAATTTAGTGTAACACACAAGGCCACACTACCTGCCCTTCCAGGCTCTTCATGGGCTCAGAAACCTGGCAGCAAGGGAGTGGTTAGGGTCCGTCATCTTATGTCACTTGGTCTAATGCCCTAGAATGCAAGGAATACTTCTGTGTGTATGTGCAAGTGTTGCCCTGTGGGGTCAGGCCAACTCTCAGGATCTCAATATTGCGCTGTTAGACAGGAAGGTGTGACACAACTGCACATATACAAACAGACAAATCAATTAGGTGCATACACACACTCACACTACCAACTCAGGCACATACACATCCAAACCAGCCTAGGCACATGCATACCTATCACCAGTTCAAGCACATACACACTACACACCAAAAATTAGACAACAATCAGTTGAGAATACCCACACACTCTGTACACATACACAGATCACTAATTTGCATATCATGCACACCCCTACATATATGTGTGTGTGTGTATTCACCAGTTCACACACATCCCACCCACCTACACATACACACAGGTGAGTTCCTAACTTGGATGGTACGGTATGTATGTGTGTGTTTGGGGTACTTGGGGGAAGGTTAAGGTGAGAGAGAAAGTATAAGGAGTGAAAGTTGCCAGAACCGGGATTAGAACCAGTGGACTAGAGAGAAGCTGGTTGAGGAACTGAGGCTTGGGGTTACTTAAGGTCAAGTGGCCCCAGGGTTACTCAAGGTCACTGGTGCAAGGGAAAAAGCCAGGTGGCAAGGAGGGTACAACCAGGAAAGAAACTGAGGCTGAAAGCTGGGAGCTTGGGGCTGGAAACTGAGGCAGACAGCTGGGAGTTTGGGGGGTAGATAAGTGGTGGCAAGGAGGAAACAGTCAGAAAACAGAAAAGCCCAACTCAGGGTTTCAAAATAGCAGGTTTATTAAACAGACAACACACTACACAACCCCATGAAGTTATTGGTTCCCACACACACACACAAGCACTCTCAATGGCAGCAGGAGAAAGAGACTCAGTGGAAGGGTTGGAGTCCAGGTCAGGAAGAGAAACAGAGTCCAAGTCCTTGGTTGAAGAGAGGGTGGGGGTTATAGCTACCTACCCAGGCTGGAAAGGGGTCTTTGTCCAGTAGGTGTTGTCCAGAGGGGAGTCACTGGCAGGGCCTCTGGGTGGATAGGTGGTGTGGCATGGTGCTGGTCCAGATGGAGAGGGCGTTCCAAGGAGTCAGTCTTCACTCCCCCTTTTTATGGGGCAGACTACCTCTGATCTCCTATGAGGAGGGCCTGTCCAGGCAATGTCAGTCCTGTTCTAGAGGGCTCCAGGTGTTCTTACTGAGCATGTGCAGCCTTGGCACAATGGTGGGTTGCCTCATCTTTTGTTTCTTGAATGCTGAGTGTGGTTCCAATGGCAAAAAAATAAGAAAAACTGGAGGTTTTGCTACACAAGTTGTGCAGCCTGTTATGAGTCTTTGGGCACTGTTAAGTACAGTGTCAAGCTTTTTAGTGGGACAATCTGTAAGGTCCCTTCCAGCCCCTAAAGAAAACTATGAAACTATTAAACCTTTGGACTATACAGGAGTGCAGTAAGCTGTTGGATGTATACCATTGCAAGTGAGGTGCTTCTGAGCACTTTGAAGTTGGCATACTGTATTGTGCTGGCTTAAATGCCTTAAGGCAGCTATCCATGCAGAGGCTTTACTGCTGACCTTCTGAATCTGATATTTATAGATGAGGGAACAGTCTAATGTGACTCCTTGATAAGTTGGGATATGCTCATAGGGAAGGATGTGGTTGCTTACTCTGATATTCAGTGTGCTCTTTGCTCTGATTGTCCAGGAGGAATAGTGACAATACTGATTTATTGATACTCTTCACTTACCTTGTGCTTTGCAAATGCTTCTGCCTCTCCCCCAGCTCCTACACCCCTGGCCTGGAATGAAGCAGAAGCACCAGGGTGGGACACCCTACTGTTGTTGGGGCTTATCAGTCTGTGTTACACTGAGTGGGGCCATAAATCTAGGTAACTGACAACTGACAGCCCCATCCCTCAAGGTGGCATCGCTTTCCTGAGAGACACCAGCATTTTTATCCAGATTCACCTGAAGCAAACCCTAACCCGAACAGGCCTCGATATACATTAAAAGCTTTTTTCAAGTCCCATAGCCAAGGTGTAACCAACAGGTGAGTCTGCGTCTTCATTGGTGATCCACCAGGTGCTGTTTGGCAGAGCAGCTACAAATGAGCACTGCTGCAGGTAAGGTGCAGTGGGAAAGAGGAATTCTTCCTAGCAACACATCCCCACCCACTCCCTCCCTCCCTCTTCTGGAAAACTAAAGATGGCTCATCCCTCTGGTCTCTGATGCTTGGTGTTCCCAGTCCTTTTAGCTCCTACAGCAGGGAAATGCAACTCGGGTGTCCATGTTTTCCCAGCTGGGAGGCAGAACATGGGCATTCTGTGCCGTGGTCAGTGCCAGGTCATGAGGAGCTGCACAGCTTTTAGCCCCGAGCAGGGAAAAGGGTCCAGAGAGGGGACTCACCATAATTTCCTCAGTGTCTTCCTTGTCTGCATTTGTGTTCAGGAGGCCTGGTCATGGAGCCTGAGATGTTAGATCCGGGATGGCCTCCTGGACACCTGCAGAGTGCTGGAGACATGAGGACCAAAAGGGACCCTTGATGTGGTGGTTAGAATGGACAGGTTGGCGACTATTTATCCTCACAGTGCTGCAGCCCTTGAATTAGCTGCCCAGGCCTGGGACATGCTGTGAAGGTCGAAGAATGAGGTCTACTGATGGTCAGCTGCCCTCTGAGGGATGCCACACACATCACTATGGAGCTGAGAGAGTCACAGTGCTAGGATAAGGAATTTATAAATAGGGTCAAAGACTGCTTGGAATCCAGCTATGACACCCGTGAGTGCTGGCAGCACCATGTCCTAGAGGGAGACCATGGCCAACCTGGGCCAGAGTGGTGGGGGGGGGGG
>NW_005841965.1:436202-438964 GCF_000455745.1 Alligator sinensis
CCACCCGACATGCCCACTCTAGAGACTTTTCCCTGGGGCAACATGCCCAAGAGACCCATGGCGGGGAGGGTCCTGGATGGTAGCCATGCGGGATGCTCCACACCACGCATTGAGTGGAGATGGCAGGGGGCCAGGCAGCCGTGGAACAGGAGATATGGTGCATGGGAGCCCTTGACCCAAGGCCCAAGGAGCCAGGAAGGCATCTGGTGGGGCCAGCTTCCTGGAGCAGCATTGGAGGAGGAGAGGAGAACAAGGCTGCCAGAGACCCAATGCCAGGGCCAGCATGACAAGGATGCCAGGGCCAGCATTGACAGCCTGCCTTCTAGGGCCAACTCATGGCGGTCACCAGCACAGGTGTAGCACCCCAAAGAGAATGGTGGGGAGGGGTAGAGGCAGGCCCACCAGCCCACTGGGCCAGGCCACTGCAGGCCTGGGTCCTCTATGGAAGAGTGGCACAGTGTCTGCAAGAATAGGCAGCCCCATGGGCTCTGGTCCAAGGTGTGGAGCAGGCAACATTCCAGTTTTTCTTTATTAAACACAAAGTTTGGCAGCTGCAACATTTAATTAAACTGAGAGGTGGCAGTTTTGTGCATGGCATTCCCTCTGCCGCCCCAAGGTTTTGTGTTTGTTGAGTTAAGCCCCTGCAACTTCCCACCCCTCTCCCTGCCTCAATATCATAACTGCTGGATGCAGACGGGGTCTTTTCCTATTCTCTCAATGTTAACTGAGAAGAAGAGTCCAAGTTCCAGAATGGGTGATCTTGCACGTTTTTTGTTTAATGAACATGCTAACGTGTTGATTTGATTAAAGAAGGCACAACTATTCCTCATGATGCATTCCCCTGCACTCCCGTGCATGCCCGTGGGGTGGGAGTGGTGGGGGAGGGGGTTATAGATTCATAGATGTTAGGGTCGGAAGGGACCTCAATAGATCATCGAGTCCAACCCCCTGCATAGGCAGCAAAGAGTGCTGGGTCTAGATGACCCCAGCTAGATGCACATCCAACCTCCTCTTGAAGACCCCCAGGGTAGGGGAGAGCACCACGTCCCTTGGGAGCCTGTTCCAGACCTTGGCCACTCTAACTGTGAAGAAGTTCTTCCTAATGTCTAGTCTAAATCTGCTCTCTGCTAGCTTGTGGCCATTATTTCTTGTAACCCCCGGGGGCGCCTTGGTGAATAAAACCTCACCAATTCCTTTCTGTGCCCCCAAGATGAACTTATAGGCAGCCACAAGGTCGCCTCTCAACCTTCTCTTGCGGAGGCTGAAAAGGTCCTGGTTCTCGCAGTACTCTAACTGCGGTCTGACCAGCGCCCGATAGAGGGGAAGTATCACCTCCTTGGACCTATTCTTCATGCATCTGCTGATGCACGATAAAGTGCCATTGGCTTTTTTGATGGCTTCGTCACACTGCCAACTCATGTTCATCTTGGTGTCTCTGCTAGGACTCCAAGATCCCTTTCCACTTCCGTGCCACCCAGCAGGTCATTCCCTAGGCTGTAGGTGTGCTGGACATTTTTCCTCCCTAGGTGCAGCACTTTGCATTTCTCCTTGTTGAACTGCATTCTGTTGTTTTCTGCCCACTTGTCCAACCTGTCCAGGTCTGCTTGCAGCTGTTCCCTGCCCTCTGGCGTGTCCACATCTCCCCATATCTTTGTGTCATCCGCAAACTTGGACAGAGTACGCTTCACTCCCTCGTCCAAGTCGCTGATGAAGACATTAAAGAGTATCGGTCCAAGGACCAAGCCCTGCGGGACCCCACTGCCCACACCCTTCCAGGTCGAAACCGACCCATCCACCACGACTCTCTGGCTGTGACCCTCTAGCCAATTCGCCACCCACCAGACTGTATAGTCATCCACAGTTAGTGCGAGAGTTAGTGAGAGAGAGGGGAAGGGCAATGGTGTGAGTTGTGGGCAGTGGTGCTTGGGACACAGGGTCAGAGGAGCCTGGGGCTGGAGACCCATGGCCCAGTGCCAGGGTGTGGGCATTCAAAACCCTCTGGCCCTCCTCATCTGGGGAGGGCTCCTGATCCACACAGGTAAGGAGCTACCAGGCCAGGGCTTCTCCAGCCCGTGCCTGCAGAACTCGTGCCCATCACAGCAACATTCAGGGAGCAAATTGCAGCTCTGCCATGGGCCCTGGCCCTGCACTATCACCACCTCATAATCCTGGCCCCATCCCTGTCCGCCTATCCTGCTCCCACACACCACTCCTCACTTGCTCCCAGCCTCATTCCATCTCACTGGCTAAGCACGCCCTGCCTGTGGGGGTCCTGGGCTGGTCTCCATGGAGATCCTGCCTGCCTGGATCCTACTATCCAGTGCCCTTGGTGGTGGATGGGTGGGCGAGGGTGCCCAGGTGGCGGGGCTGGGTCTGCTGGCATTGGTGGCAGAGACACTGGCAGTGACAGCCAGGCAGAGTGAGCTGCCACTGTGGGTGCTACTGGGAAGCTGAGTCTGACTGTTGTGCCACCTCTGCCCTGCCTTGCTGCTTGCCCAGGGGCAATGGGACTGGCTGCATGTGCCATGGCCTGAGCTGTCCCTGCACCTGAGCTGGGTAGGGCTGAAGGACCCATCATGCACCAGATAGAATCCCTTTGTGGGCCAGATCTGGCCCACAGCTGTATTTTGCCCATCCCTGACTTAGACCAAGTCACCCTCTTTTCCTGTGTTGATCTATAGCAACTATCCCTGTCTTTCCACAACAGCATCTGCATTCCTTAAAATGAATTAACTTTAATTATGATATTATTTGATGAGGCC
>NW_005841965.1:438974-446823 GCF_000455745.1 Alligator sinensis
TTAGGCAGAGAATAGACAGATTTGATGTAGTGGGTCAGCTATTACATTTCCTTGATTTAAAGGGAGGCTTTAAGTCTTACGGACAGCACTCTCCTGAGATATCATGGATATTGTTTAAGCAAGTGCTTCAAAGTCCTTCTGCTGGTTGTCCCTGTTTGAAAGTGTGTGTGTGTGTGTGTTTAAACAGACATTAATAGGGAGTGCTCTGTTAGAGCTCCTGTTTACCATCTATAGTCAAACATGAAAAGGATGTGGATAACCAGGCCTTGTGCATCTAAAAATGCATTTCATGTCCTTGTTGATAACATGAAGGTAGCACAAAGGCATTCAAAAAATAGTTGGAGTCATTTTTTTTTTCTTATGAAATGCTCTTTGCTTTTGAATATTGTAATACCTTGCACCTTACACCATCAAAGTACTAGAGCTATAGAAACTAAAGCCTCAGTCTAATGAAGGAGTAAAGCATGAACATCTTTAAGCACGACACCTAGTCCTACTGAAATCGTGCTTAAATTTAGGCCCATGGTCTCACGTTTTGTGGAAGCAGGGTTTGCTAAGTTTTCCAATCTCCCAAAGAGGCAAGGTAAATAATGTTATCATCAACTTATAGAAATTGATTAAGCCTGAAGTGATTGACTTAATCAAGGTCATAGAGCAAGGTCTTTCTGTAGTCTTATTCTTACTAGCACTGGGATCTGTATGATCATTACTACTGTTATGCAGATTGATGCTGCTGCTGCTGCTGTCATAATCCGTCTTGTAGAGTGTCATCATCCAGAAGCATACAAAGCCACTTGTGTGCCCTGGGTAGTTGTGGCCTTTCAGCCACAGTCCCCAAAGTGGCTGAAATGCTTCAAAATCAAGAATGGAATTTGAGTTAAAATATTTCCTTTAAATGCCCCTGCACATCCTTCTCTGAAGGATGTCGTGGGTGTGGGCAGATATAGCATTTGAAATGTTTTAAATGTCTTAAATGTCTTTGAAAGGTTTCAAAGGGCCAGCAGGATAAATATACGTGCCCTTTGAAAAGCCTGCAAAGTGGCTGATATGCTTCAAAATAGTATTTGGTTAAATAAGATGCCATTTTGAAGCATTTCACTCTTTGTTATGTGTGCAGGGGGACAGCAGACCCATAAATCCTCCAAAATCCCAACATGCTCTGCTCTCTTTCCCCTCACCACTACTTCTATGGGAGAGGGAGAGCTGTGTGGAGAACCTAACAGTTGTCCAGCCACTGTGTCCCTCTCCCAGGGTCCCCTGCCAATGCCAGGCACTTCAGGCACTTGATCAAAGAAGAAAACTTCTAGGGATTTAGGCCTGGAATCCCTGCCGTGGGAGTAGCGTACTGTTGCTACAGACCCTCAATGCCTCCATACCAGGCCTGTCTGCTGGGCTTCTCTGCCCGGGGAGAACTCTGGGCACTGGAGCTCACCTAGCACTTGAGCTCACCCTGCATGTTGTTGCTCTGCCTTCCCCTCCCAACCTTCCCCACAGACCCCATGCTGCCACTGCAGCTGAGCTCTCCAGCCCCCACTCTCCTCTACTTTTCTTTTCTCCAGAGATGGAGAGAGAGAGGAGAGGCTCAGAGCATGGGAGGCTGGAGAGCCAGGTATCCCGTCACTACAGATCCTGTGGCCTCCCCTGCCTGCTTCCTACAGATCCCTGCTGGATCCTGTGCCCCCTGTCAGATCCCACCTGCCTCCCCTATTGCCTCCCCCTGCTCCTCCAGTAACACCCTGTGACTGGAGAGCAAATGGGAGCATATAACTGCAGCACTTCTTAAGAATTTTAGTTAGGGACAGGGGGCACAACAGGGATTGTACATACATCCCTAGGTGAAACACTACACCCCTGAAATGTTTCAAAGGTTACTTCTGCCTGCACCCGGAGAAGAAGTGAGTAAAAACATGATGCTTTAGAAAATACGACATGTACCTTTTTGCAGCAGTTTCAAGTTGCTTAACATTAGCAAGAATGTATTTCTGTTTCCCATGATATTTAACATGGATTCCAATTAAGTTATTTTGAAACGGGGGAAAAAAGGAACGCATTACTTTTAATTAAGCAACGAATTGGAATTCTTGATTACAACAGCTGCTTGGAACTATATTTAACCAGCTTGGCACTATAATAAGTTTTAATAATATTTACTTTAAATTAATTATACTTGCTGTATCGTGGTCTGTTTAATTTACCAAAGATCTATATCTACTTATATAACATGTAATGTTATAAAATGGTATTAATAATATGAGTAATTCACATGTGATAGCTACCATACATAATTGCTCACCACCCAAGCAAAAAGTACTAAATGCTGTTAAAATGTATCGTACATGGAATTTGATGTCTGAAAGATGAAATACAACAATTATTTGCAGCTTGGTAATGTGTGTGTGTATGTGTGCATATATTATTATATTTAATGTTGTTTGTAGGTGCATGTGAGTACATTCAGGAAAACACTAGTTGCTGAGTTCAGTGTGCCTAGAACCGTTTTGAAGACCAAGACTCTAACCTTGAAATAGAGTGCTTTTTTTCCCAAACTTTGAGATCTAAGCATCATGCAAAATTTGGATCAAGATCAGTCATCTAATTGTAGTGGTACAGAGGCCGAGGCTGTGAGATAATGGTTGGGGGTTAAAGATCTAGCAACACAATCTTTAGTCTATTATATGTATAGAAAACTGCAATTAATTATATTTCTTCCTCTGACAGTAAACAGGATGGATCCTGGGACCCCACAACTAGGGCTGCAGATGAGAGGGCAGCCAAGGTAAAGTCAGGCTTTGGGGCTAGAAGGGTTTCTTTTGATCCAGTTTTTTTTAAACATCTATCAATCTTCTGGCTGGGCTTTGGGACAACATCTGGGGGCTTTCCATGACATTTACTGTAGTCAGTCTGATTGGGGTCTCCTGTCTGGGGCGGTTGGAGTAGCCTGGGCTTAGGTTAGGGTGAGGGTGAAGGTAAAGATTGGAGAATGGGAAAAGTTTAGAGCTCTCTTTCTACTTTGGGATTGTTAGGAATCCTAGAGTTATATTTCGGACATAGGTAGGGCAAATCCATGGTAACAGTAACCGTATTGAACCCTAGGGCACCTCATCTAGGGTTGGGGTCAGGCTTTGGGTGGGAAGGTTCCTTTTATGCCAGGGCTGTTTTAGCAGCCTGGGGTGTCCTGGATGACCTTAGCAATGCTGTCTGGTGTCTTTTCATGCCAGTTTTTTTACTCAGACTGCTTAGGGTCCCTGGTCTGAACCTGCCTGAGATAGGGTTAGGTTTATGGGTTAGGAATGAAAAACATTTAGAGCTGTCTTTCTGCTTGGACTTGAGTTTTTTATTTAGGACATGGGTAGGTAGGGCAGTCCATACTATACTAAGCAAAATAGAACCTTCCATGTTGGGTGGGAGCTGGGAAGGGTGCTAGTAGTGGGGTCATGTTTTGAGTTTGTACCATTCCTTTTGTTCCATGGCTGGTTTGGTATCCAGGGATGTCCCAGCAATGAAGTTTGGGGTCTTACCATGCCAGGTCGTGTAGTCAGCTTGCTTAGTTTCTTTTAGTTGGGGCTGCTGAAGCAGCCTGAGCTGGGGTTAAGGTTAGGGTTAGAGTTAGAGAATGGGAAAGGTTTAGAGCTGTCTTTCTGCTTAGTATGCCTCCCCAAAGATATATTTAGGGCAAACATAGGTTTGGCTTTCCATACTAATAGTAAGCGGGATGGACCCTGGAGCCCCTCTCTGAGTCTGGGGCAAGAAAAACACCTAATGATGGTGTCAGGTTTTGCTGTGCCAGGGCTGATCTAGAAGCAAGGAATGTCAGGGCTGGGCTTAGTGATGGGATTTGGGGTCTTTCCAAGTCAGCTTCTGGAGTAAGGTTGCTTGAGGTCTTCTGCCTGGGACTGCTGGAGTGGCTTCAGCCTAGGTTATGGTTACAGAATGGAAAAAGTTTTGAACTGTCTTTTTCCTCGGGATTGCTTGGACTCCTGAAGTTACATTTAGGACACAAGTAGGTACAGCAATCCATGCCAGGAGTAGGTGGGATGGACCCTGGGGCCCTCCACCTATGGTTGGGGATTGGAGGGCTCCCACTCTTTGGATCATGGGTAGAGTTGGATGTTTCCTTTTTTTCAGGGTTGTTTTGGCAGCCAGGGGTGCCCAAGATAGGCTAAGCAATGCAGTTTGAGGGGCTTTCCAAGCCAGTTCCTAGTGTCAGACTATTCCTTTTCTCCTGCCTGAGGCTGCTGGAGCAGGCTGAACTAGCGTTAGGGTAGAGTGAGAGAAGGGGAAAGGTCTGTTTTCCTGTTTGGGATTGGTAGGGTATCCTTGGGTTTAGGTAAGGCTGTCCATTCTATAGGCTTGGAGGGTTCCCAGTGTTGGCATCTGGGTTTGGGATGTGGGGTTTCCTTTTGCTCCAGGACTGTTTTGGAAGCACTGGATGTCAAACCCTGTCTTAGTAATGGGTTTGGGGGTTTTATTCCAAGTCAGTTCCTGGAGTCAGGTTGCTTGGGGCCTCTTACCTGGGGCTGCTGGAGCAGCCTCAGCTGAGGTTAAGGTTAGGGAATGAGAAAAGTATTTAGATCTCTATTTTAGTTGGGGATTGTTAGGACTCCTCGAGTTATATTTAGGATACCTGGAGGAAGGGCAAAGCATACTAATAGTATGCAGGATGGACCCTGGGGTCTTCTACCTACAGTTGGGGATGGAAGGTCTCCCAGTGTTGGGGTTCTGGTTTGAGTTTGGACCATTCCTTTTCTCCAAGGCAAGGTTTTGGTAGCCAGGGATCTTCCAACTGGGCTAAGTGATGGGTTTTTTTGGCTTTCCAAGCCAGTTCCTGGAGTCTGGCTGCTCTTTGTGTCTTGCATGGGGCTACTGGAGCAGGCCAAAGTAGGGTTAGGGCTCCATCTCTACACCAGAATTAGGTGCCAATTGAAATTTATTTAATTAGGTCAATCCATTTGATCCATTGTACATTGATGTTACTGAATTCTGCATAATTCACTTTAAATTTACAAAGTGATCAGTCAGTGAAAAAGGAAAAAACCCCATAAAATTAGTAAAAATGAAAGAAGCACAGAGAAAAACACTAAGTTCTCTGTGCTAGGAACATGCACTTCATTTTGTGTTTGCTGGCTTTTAAACTAGGCTGGAATCTGTAAGCTCCATCACTCAGTTTCTGTAGGCCATGACTACATGGTATTTAGAGTATTAGGTTTCCACTGTCTGGTTTGATCAGAAAATGTAAAATCACTCCCAACATTTAATCAATAAATATACCAAAGATGAACACAATTTTCTAATCTATTGCTTTCCTATGTTACTCTCCTTGATGGGAAAAGAGAGAAAACAGAAATACAGATTTGGCCCATTTGTTTTGCTCTCTCATCATTTGAAGGAATGAATGATTACAGTGTTTGTGCAGCCTATTAAGCCTGGCTAGTTAAGCAAGCTTACACTATGCACATGCCAAACAGAAAAGTCTCTTTAACCCCCACCCCCTCCCAAGAGAGAATGAATGTTGTCATTTGATGCCAGTATGAGTTTCCACTGTGATCCTGAAAACAAAGAGCCAGGCAACATTCAACAGTGGACTATTTAGTGTTTCCAAAGTCATGGGGCCTATGATTAGAGTCCTGTCCTAGACTGATGCAACTGTACAAAGAAGTGGAGTGGAGTAATGCTGGTTTTACTGTGGAAATGAAAAAAAGATGTTTAGAACACAAATTAGTCCTCAACAGCATATGTTGCTTTACTTCAGGCCCCACAGCAGGCTTTAATAAGGCTATGAGAATTAGTGTGCATTTGCACAGGACACTTAGTACATGTTTTATTTAGATCATAGTAAGCATTACCATGCCATATTAAAAGCTAGACTGTGTTTTGAGCACTCACTCAGTAATGTTTATTATGGTCTCCAAGATAATCTTTTAGACACGGCTCGCTGATTATCGGTCCCAGCCCTGGCACCATAGTGGAGTCAGTTCAAGATTCATATGTGGTGTCAAAGCTGGGACTGACAATGGAGGCTTGGTATAGGGGAGGGGTTTCTAGCAGATGTCATGGCTAGGTGAAGGCTATAAATTGCTCAATATTATTTCTGTGGAGCAATCCAGCGATAGCTGGAGATGTTATTTAATACAATCTGAAGCTACTCCTCACATGAAAAATCCTAACTTTGCTGTCATGTGACAGCCCTTAGAACATGTTTTACTGTTTGAACAGGTAGGTGTTCATGTTTTAAGTGCAGTTATGTCCTAAGTATCCCATGCAGCAAGGCCCTTTTGTCTGTCTTTAAGTGTTCCAGCTGGCTAGGGTTGGGAGGAGCTTAAACTGTAGGAAACCCTAAACTAAGCACAAGTGTTATTATGTACATGGGTCTGAAAGTGTGTGTATGGCCACTAGTTAGTTTTGCAGTCCATTTCCACTCTCAGCCTCATCCCAGGTGTAGAAGAGGAATATGTGATGCTATGAATGCCAAACATGTCCCCTATTGCACATGTGACAAGAGGAAAGGGCAAAGGAGCTCTTCGTCTTTTTCACTCCATAGGCTGGGAGGACAGACAAAAGGCTATCATGTCTACCAATGCTCCACAGCTGTATGGAGCTGTGCTTTGTTGGGCACAGGTGGTGTTATCCTAATGCACTGGCTTCATTGATCAGTGCATGATAGAAAGCAATGCCCACTGTAGGCAGTTAGGTGCAGTTCATCACTGCTAGTATCTTACCCTAACTCATCTTGACCTCTGCTAGAAAGATGGCTTTGAGAACCACAATAAAAGCCAGGGCTACTTGGCTCCTTTCCTCTCTGCAGTCACATCAGTTGAGGACAGGGCTATAACCATAGGCCTTCAGTGTTTTCAAACACCGAAGTCTTGCTTTTGGCATCTGGCTCCATAAGGTTAACACGGAATCTCATGCCATTTCTTCTCTGTCTGAACAGTCTTAGGGCCCTGCTACATATTCAAATTAAAGCTGGATAGAAACCAGGTATAGAGTTGTTGTACATTTTCAATAACTAATTTGTAGCTGGTTGGATCTTTTAATAGCTGGATTGTCATTTTTATCATGTAAAAATTACTTTGACATGTGGCTGCTGTAAATTTATTGCACAAAAATCCCAGTTAATTGTGTAATATATGTAAGCTGTAGCAGGGGCCTGAGTTTTATTTTAAAGAACACTCAGATACAATGGTGATTAGCATGATAGAAATGTATGCCTAAAAGAATAAAATCAAAGAGTAATTGGGTGACACGTGAAAATTGTACCTCTCCATTGTACCTCTCCATTAATTTGGCGAGAGAGTGTACAGATTGATAGTAAATATGTATACAGCAATGTACTGCTGTACGGTTCACTTCACATCTCCCCATCCTAAAATCTATGCCAGGCTGCTTAAGATGCTTGCTCACTGCTTATATGCCAATTATGGCTATAAAACCATTTTTCTGCTCTGCATGTTGTGGAAGAATACAGCTAAGTTTGTTTATGGCTGTTTTATTCCTCAGGTTTCATGGCTTTGAAGAATCCATAACATCTCAGAATGAAAAATTTAAGAAGCTCTTTGAACTTGGAGGCAGGTAGCATAGAAAGTGCTTATGCCATACCAGTTCTGAACCTGGATCTGGTCCTACAGAGCTCACAGGCAGTTGGCATCAGTTAGACCAGCGACTCTTACTCCATTTTGACTGACACTGTTAATGTAGGACTTGTGCAAATGTCCCATGAGAGTCTAGAAGGTGTAGTTTGACATGGGACACTTTCATGTCCTGTTCCAAATGTATTTTGATGCAGGAGAGAAACTAGACTAGGGAAAGCTTTGCCTTGACTTTAATATAGTGAGGAGGCTGCAAGGATGTA
>NW_005841965.1:447078-456445 GCF_000455745.1 Alligator sinensis
GGGAAAGATTTGCCTTGACTTTAATATAGGGAGGAGGCTCAAAGGATCTATGGAATGATGATTAAAATAAACTCAAAGCTATGACTAGTGCCCACCCCCTGGCTGGGGGTAGGAAGTGAGAGCCAGAGAAGGGACAGGGAGCCTGGAGACCCTGTCTGCAGCAGAAGCTGGAGCAAAGAAAAGAATGATGGCCAGGGGAAGCCCAGGGACCACAGATTAACCCCTTGCAGGCTGCATGTAGCTTGAAGGTAACCAGTTGGACAGCCCTGACCTAAGAAAGCAAAAGGAAAATTTAAGCAGCCGGCTCACTTCTGTAGCCATTACCTCTTTTTCTTTAATCCTGTAATACCACACCCTTGTTACATAGACAGTGCTGTTAGTGTGGAAGATCTTTGGGTCAGGGACTGCCATTGTTTTGTCTTTGGACAGTGCTTAGCTTGGTCTGTGATTTGGGCTGTAGGTTCTAATACAATGTCATCCTCAAGTGGTATAAAAGGAATAGGATCATGCTGTGAGAAGCCCAGTGCTGTGCTTTCAGATCCGAAAAACTCATCTGGTAAAATATCAACTGACCAAGAATCTGGAATCAACGTGAATATTTGAATCAAATCGATTTCTTTTGGTTCCTGCTCACTTTAGATATATACCAGTGCTCATGGCATAAGTTAATCACTCAGTTATGTACATTTCACCATACATTTCTGGTAGTCTACCACCGCTGTCTCTGTGGTGCCATATAAATGTTGATAAATAAGAATCTTGATTTATGCAATTAAAACATTTTTTTAGCCACAGCTTCTAGTAAACTATTTTAAATTAAATATTCATGATTGATCCAGTGCACTAGTTTACTACTTGTTTCCCAGTTTTTTGTTTTCTCAAACTATAAAAAACGCATACCAAGATTGACCTCATTTAATCGTTTGAATCAGAAGCCAGGAATAATGTGTGCTTGGAAGATGCCATGTGGTCATCTTTGAAAAGATGAAGGCAAATATCGCTTTCTGAAGCTACCTTTCATCAAGGGTCTTGAGAATGTGCGTAACTTCAAGCAGGTCAATAATCCAGTTGACTTCCATGAGGTGACTTGTGTGTTCGAAGTTAGGTATATGCTTAAATGCCTTACTGAACTGGGGTCCTAATTCAGAGGCATGCCTGTGCATTTTGAATTTGTTCAGAACAAGGTGTGAAAATGTAATGACTAGCAACATTAGGGTCACAATATTTCTTTAAGGACAAATTACAAGAATTATGAACTTCAGCAGTAACAGAATTTTGTAAATTAAATGAATGCTGCCAGTGATGGAAAATAAGAAACTGAATCGATTCAGCCCACCATCCTCAATAATCCACGGTCTTATGTAGGAAACTACCAATTGTTTAGTTCATAGATGGTTCCACCTGTAATACAATTATGCAATATTAACCCTTGTCTTTTTCTCCATTCTTATTGCTTATCATCAGCACTAGCGTACAGAGCTGAGAGCTGACTCTCAGGCTAACCCTGAGTAAGTGCTATAGATGGGGCCTTGGGTGGGATATTAGGAAAAACTCTCTCACTAGGAGGGTAGTAAAGTACTGGAAGAGGTTACACAGAGAGGTGGTGGAATCTTCATCCTTGGAGGTTTTCGAGACCCGGCTAGACAACGCCTTGGCTGGGATGATCTAGTTGGGGATGGTCCTGCTTTGAGCAGGAGGCTGGACTAAATGACCTTCTGGGGTCCCTTCCAACCCTCATTTTATATGATTGTATCAAAATACTATTGTATTTACTCAAATATAAGACGACCATGAATATAAGATGACCCTCTATAATTAGATTCTATATATGGAAAGCTTTTAAGATTGTTATCATTTTCCAGGTGTAGAAGTATTGGAGGGTTGTCTTGAATCCCCCCCACCCCCAAACTGCTACAGCAGGGAAAGCAGTGGCTGGGCAGGGGGGTCAGGTGGCCCCCTTGCCTTCTGCCCACCCACTTCTTCCCCCCTGCAGCTTTCCCCACCTATGCCCCCACCCCCAAACTCTCCCCAGTCTCTGCCTCTTTCTCTCTCCCCCCCTCCCACTCCTCTCCCCTCCACTTACTGTCAGACACTGCCCTGGCTGCTCCATCAGAGAGCACAGCACTTGGAAGCTGAGCCCTTGCCTGGCCATGCAGCAGTGTCAGAGCTGTTGACTGGCTGATTGGCACTCCTGATTGATGGGGCAGGAGAAGAAGTTTCCATATGCTCTGAGAGATCCCAGGCAGGACTGGAGCCAAGCTGGGCCTGACAGGATGGGAGGGGGGAGACAGGGGCAGAAGTTGCAGAAGGCAAACAGGAGAGGGGGTGGTGGCAGAAGGCTGCTGTGGGTCTCACTTTGGCCCCAACCTGGGCCAGAGTTAGAGCTGCAACAGCCACCTGCTTCCTTCTCTGCTTTGTATGCAAATATAAAGTGAGGGGCTCTTTTTTTCTCCATGCTGATTGTGGGTGGGGGGGGAACCTTGTCTTATATTCAAGTAAATACAGTAACTGTTATATAAGATAGCAGAACTCTCATGAATTTCCCAAAACTTTCATTAACAATCTTCCATCTGGAGAGGTCACACAATTATTTTTCTGTCAGAAATATTTTTATGTACCACAGTGCCATATTGTGGCCAGATAAAATAATTACAGGTATATTTTCTCTATGGACACACACACACACACACACACACACACACACACACACACACACTATCTTTCACATCAGTTATCTAATTTAAAATTGAGGTATAGCATTCACCACACATCCAACATATTTTCAGCATATGAAGAAGTGGTCAGAAAATAATCCTGTCATATAATAATGCAGGGTTCAGCAAAGTTTTCTGGTGGTGCGCCTCAATGATCCAGCTTGTGTTGAAGGCAGGGTAGTGCAAGGACTCAGATGCCCCTGCCACTGCTTTTTTTCTCCCATACAACATGGGTGAAGTGCCTAGCTACAGCATGGCACAGTACAGCTCAATGGAGGGAATGCCCCCTGCTGCCAAATGTTGCCAGAGCCTCCCCTTCCACGGGCCAGGTCCAATGGCTCCAGAGACCAAATCTGGGCTGAGGACTGTAGTTACCAACCCATGTAATAATGGGCCAGTGTAAGGGGGAAAATGCACAGGAAAAATAGGGGATGAAGGCGTGTTTGCTAGTGTGTAAATCTGTAGCTCCCATAGCTTCTACAACAGAATCATAGAAAATTAGGGTTGGAAGGGACCTCAGGAGGTCATCTAGTCAACCTCCCTGCTCAAAGCAGGACCAGCCCCAACTAGCTCATCCTAGTTAAAGCTTTGTCTAGCCAGGTCTTAGACCTCTAAGGATGGAGAGTCGATAACCTCTCTGGGTAACCTGTTCCCTCCTAGTGAGAAAATTCTTCCCCATATCTAACCTAAACTTCCCTTGCTGCAACTTGAGACCATTGCTCCTTGTTCTGTCATCTGCCACCACTGAGAACAGTGTAGTTCCATCCTCTGTTGAACTCCCCTTCAGGTAGTTGAAGGCTGCTATTAAATCCCTTTTCAGTCTTCTCTTCTCCAGACTAAATAAGTCCAGTTCCCTCAGCCTCTCCTCAGAAGTCATGTGGCCCAGCCCCCTCATCATTTTTGTCACCCTCCACTGGACTCTCTCAAATTGGTCCACATCCTTTATGTAATGGGGGGCCCAAAACTGAACACACTGCAGATGTGGCCTCAGCAGCACCGAATAGAGGGGAATAATCGCTTCTCTTGATCTGCTGGCAACACACATACCAATGCAGCCCACTATATCATTAGCCTTCATTGCAACAAGGGCACACTGTTGGCTTATATTCAGCTGATTGTTCACTGTAACTCCCATGTCATTTTCTGCAGAACTGCTGTCCAGCCAGTCAGCCTCCAGCTAGTATGGGATGGTATCATTCTGTCCTAAGTGCAGGACTTTGCACTTGTCCTTGATGAACCTCATGCGATTTCTTTTGGGCCAATCCTCTAATTTGTCTAAGTCACTCTGAATCTTAGCCCTACCCTCCAGCTTGGTACAAACTTGCTGAGGGTGCACTCTGTGCCATCTTCCAGGTCATTGTTGAAGACACTGAACAAAATTGGCCCCAGAACCGACCCCTGGGGCACTCCACTTCATACCAGCTGCCAACTAGACATTGAGCCATTGATTACTACTCTCTGAGCCCGATGCTCCAGCCAGTTTTATATCTTATTCTATCAGGTACACCACATCCACTGGTCTCTGCATCCACAGAGCCAGTCATCTCATCATAGAAGGCAATCAGGTTGGTCAGGCATGACTTGCCCTTGGTGAACCTATGCTGACTGTTCCTAATAATCTTCTTCTCCTCCAAGGGCTTAGAAATTGATTCCTTGAGGATCTGCTGCATGATTTGTCCAGGGACTGAGGTGAGGCTGACTGGTCTGTAGTTCCCTGGATCCTCCTTTTTCCCTTTCGTAAATATAGACACTACGTTTGCCCTAATTTACAACCAACAGGGACCTCTCCTGATTGCTATGGGTTTTCAAAGATGATTGTCAGTGGCTCTGCAATCTCATCAGCCAACTCCCTCAGCACCCTTGGGTGCATCCCATCCGTCCCCATGGCATTCAGTGCCAGTTTTTCTAGTCTAGTTTTTCTAAATATGTCCAGATTTTCTAAATAGTCTATAACCTGTTCTTTTACCACTGTTAGATGCTCACCTCCTCCCCAGACTGTGCTGCAGTAGTCTGGGACCTGACCTTCCCTGTGAAGACTGAGGCAAAGAACTCTTTGAGCACTTCAGCCTTTTCTGCATTCTCTGTCACAACGTAGCCTCCCCCATTCAGTAAGGGACTTGCAGTTTCCCTGATCCTCCTCTTCCTACCAACATATTTGAAGAAACCCTTCTTGTTATCCTTTACATACCTTGCTGCAACTCCAAATGGGCTTTGGCCTTCCTGACTTTATCCCTGCATGCCCGAGCAATGCTCTTATATTCTTCCCTAGTTATTTGTCCAAGTTTCCACTTCTTATAAACTTCCTTTTTGTGATTTAGTTTACTAAAGAGTTCCCTACTAAGGCAAGCTTGTCTTCTGCCAGACTTACTAGTCTTCCTGTGCATTGGAATAATTTCTTCCTGCACTCTCAGTAAGACTCCTTTAAAATACAGCCAACTCTCCTGGACTTCTCTCCCACTCAGACTGGCTTCCCAAGAGATCCTGCTCATGAGTTCCCTGTGTGAGTCAAAGTCTGCTTTTCTACAGGCCAGGGTCCTGACTCTGCTGCTTTTTATTCTTCCTTTCCTCAGGATCCTGAACTCAATCATCTTGTTCTCGCTGCTGCCCATGTTGCCATCCCCTACTACATTCCCCACCAGTTCTTCCCTGTTTGTGGTCAAGAACAGCATGGCCCCTAGTTGACCACTCCAGCACTTGCACCAGGAAGTTGTCCCCAATACTCCCTTAAAACTTCCTAGATTGCCTGTGTACTGCTGTATTGCCCTCCCAGCAGATGGCAGGGTGATTGAAGTCCCCCATGAGAACTAAGTAGGGCCTGTGATCAGGAAACTTCCACTAGCTGTTTGAAGAAAGCCTCATCCACCACTTCCTCCTGGACTGGTGGTTTATAGCAGACCTCCACAACAACATCACCCTTGTTGCTCTTCCCTCTAACCTTAACCCAGAGACTTTCAACAGGCCTATCTCCAGTTTCATACTGGAGCTCTGAGCAATCATATGGCTCTTTTACATAAAGTGCAACTCCCCCTCCTCTTCTTCCTTGCCTGTCCTTCCTGAACAGTTTGTATCCATCCATGACCAAGCTCCAGTCTTGTGAGCTATCCCACCAAGTCTCTGTTATTCCAGTCACATCATAGTTTCTTGAAGAAGCGAGGACTTCCAATTCTTCCTGCTTGTTTCCCAGCCTCCGTGCATTTGTGTACAGGCACATAAGGTAACCAATCAATTGTCCTAACAGTTTCAGTTATTCTTAGCTAACCTAGGGTGTATGGCATTGGGTATCGAATACATTTAAGAAGTTCCAAACAACTTTTTAAAGTAAAATATTCCATTCAGCCCCTGTGTAGGTGGGCTCACTTGAGGTATAGAGGCTTGACCCTGCAAGCTGCTAAGTAGTCTGTGGAGTGATAAGCAAACCGTTTTCTCCCATTGAAACATTGGGAGTAGAGTGGGAAACAAAGTGGTACACAATTTGACTCACAAATCAGGAAATCTGGCTTCTCTTTTAATGTCTATTTGGGTGTTGGATACTGGATCTGAATGCTAATTGCAAGGATCTATGCTTATCTCAAAGTGTGTGGCTTTAAGTGTGACCACAGGGTTTTCAACAGGCCATTTTAACTAATTAGAATGGGGAGGGTCGACCATGAATCTATAAACACAGCTGGTCTGTTCTGGCTTACAGTATATGAATGCAATCAGTTACTGAACAAATTTGTACATTGTCTTGATTTCATTTTTTACTTGATTTGACAGCCAGTCACCTGGAATACAGGCCAATGGCTGCTAATTCTATTAACAGCAGTCAGCAACAAGGATTGGTTCTTACTCAGCATATTTTCACTTCTGAGATGGGCTGGAGTGTAAACATTTGGAAATCACATTAATACAAGAATCTCTAAAAAAACAAAACACAGTAACACATTTTTACCACAAGATGCACAATATCAGCAAATAGTCTAAGAATGGTAATCTCAGTGAGCATTGGTATTAACGTAACTAATTTATCCAGCTGTTTTCTGGCATACTTTGTTTATACATTTGCCTAATTACATCATAGTCAATATGTTTCATGGAGTGCCCATGCTTAAAGTCTTTGTAATGGATTTAAATAACATCAGATTAGCCTTTTCAACATTTCCTAGAAAGTCTTATCTCTAAGGTGTAAGGAGCACCGTAAATATTAAGGTAATATAATCTAAGGAAAAATTCAGATTTTTAAAAGGGAAGCCTCTGTATTACCACAGAATGTGAGTACTTTGAAAACAGCATCATTCTCAGACCTGAAGAGGTGCAATCTTTGCCCAAAAGCTTTTCTGACATCTCTTCAAACTATGATTTCTAATTTAAAAAAATTACTGGGGGAGGGACCAGCGGGGAATGGGTGAGTCCCTGTTCCCCTGAGCACTACCAGGAGTAACTAGGAATAATGGCCACAAGTTGATTGAGAGTATGTTCAGGCTAGACATCAGGAAGCACTACTTCACAGTCAGGGTGGCTAGGATCTGGAACCAACTTCCAAGGGAAATGGTGCTCGCTCCTACCATGGGGTCTTCAAAAGGAGGCTAGATAATCACTTAGCGGGGGTCATTTGACCCCAGCACGCTTTCCTGCCATGGCAGGGGGTTGGATTTGATGATCTGCTCAGGTCCCTTCTGACCCTATCAACTATGAAATTATGAAACTAAAAAAAAACCTCTTTGCCTGCCATTCCTAGGAGCAGTCAGACTATGATGTCCCTCTGAAAGTATTGCTTCATAACAGTTGTCCTTTCTGAACTCACAGTTAGCCAGTTTTGAGCCTCCTGGAAGGAATGTGATACAGGGGCTACTACAGGCATCAGGATATCTGCTTTCTGCTCTGAACATGCACTGTGACCTGAATGTAAGTTACTTAGCATTTCCAAAGTTGCTGAGTGTAAGTTGCTTAGTTATCTTAGTATAACCAATTGCTATTCAAGTGCATAACCTAAATATGTCTCCTCCATTAGGGTATTGTAAAGATTACAGGTAAAAGATACTCCAGTAGAAGGCAAAATACTAACATTATGTGTGAGAGGGCTGATGTGAGCTAGAGAGTTCAACTTCACTTATCCCATTCTGTTAGAGCAGGGGTCAGGAACCCCTGGCATGCATGCCAGAGTATGCTATATGAGGCCATTTTGCTCAGCATGCCGCAGCTGGCACAGGCTCTGGGCAGCTGCCACCAGCCATGGAGCCTGGGCTGCTTGCAGCAGGTGGCAGGGAGGTTTCAAGCGCTGTTGCAAGCAGCCCAGACTCTGTGACAAGCAGCAGCTGCCCAGAGCCTGGGCCAGATGCAGCAGGTAGCTGTGAGGTTGCAACCAGTGCACTGGGCTCTGGAGCTCTGGCCTGGCTCTATGGCCAGTGGTGGCTACACACGTGACTTGGGGTGAACAGTGGGAAAGGGGCATAGGGCAGTGCAACCCTGGACCCTCACTCACCATTCACCCCAAGCCATGCATACAGCCACTGCTGCCGTGGAGCCAGGCTGGGGCTCTGGATGCTGGTGCAGATGTTTGCAGCCTGCTCAACACCTGCTGTGAGCAGCTCGGGCACTGTGGCAGGTGGCAGGGGCTTGCCCAGAGTTTGGGCTGTTTGCAGTGGGCAGCCACAAGGCTGCAGCTGCACATGGATCTGGAGCCCCAGACTGGCTCACTGCTGGCAGTAGCTACATGTGCACTTTGGGGAGCACGGTAGGGAAGGGGCTGGGCTGTGCTGCCAAGAATTGGGCCCCTCGTGGCTCCCCCACCATCCACCCCTAGCATGCCAACATCTTCCAAGTCCAGGCTGCAGGTTTTTTTGGGACCTGGCCCAAAAACATTACCATGTCCTGCACTAGAGCATTGTTTTCATACTTCTGTCATTGTGCAGTACTCAGACAGTGTGTCAACATAGTGAAGGTTTTCTTACAGGTTGTCTAAATTTTTTATGAGGATCCATTCAGTTTAACTTCTCTATGAGTTCTTATATTTGTGAGTTACAGCTGTACATTAAATATTAGCTTTTCACACCTGAATTAAAACTACTTATTCATTCTGTACATCTCAAACAGTGTTCAGAAGAGTGAAGGGTGGTTTCTGTTGACCTTTCAGCTGAAAACTCATGTTCTCAAACCTCAGTGGTCAATATTTCTTTGAATGAGCCCATGTGTGTGTGTTTATATACTGACAGAGTATTAGTATGAGAGAAAAATATGTGAACTTGTACTGACACAGTTTTGTTCCTAGCAAAAAGTACATACCTGCAGGGATAACTGTGTTTAACAAGAAAAATGACATCAAACACTTCTCATTCACAACAAAGTAAAACATTTAATTTGTTCCAGTGGAAGATTAGTAACTTCCTTATGAAGGCATGTGGGGCTTTAGTGCCATCAGAATAAATCTAGACTTTTTGGGTTAAAATGGAAAACAAGAGTGTGCCATTGTGTCTGAAGATCTGAATGCTAATATGAAGTGAAAGCATTTAGGCTTTGGGAACTCCAGTGCTCTCCCCCTCCCCCGTTGACATTGTGCTGCCCCATCAATTTTTTTCTCCCCTTTATTTCATAGATTCATAGATTCATAGATGTTAGGGTTGGAACGGACCTCAATAGACCATCGAGTCCGACCCCCTGCATAAGCAGGAAAGAGT
>NW_005841965.1:457196-463791 GCF_000455745.1 Alligator sinensis
GAGCCCTGCGGGACCCCACTGCCCACACCCTTCCAGGTTGAAACCGACCCATCCACCATGACTCTCTGGGTGCGACCCTCTAGCCAATTCGCCACCCACCGGACTGTGTAGTCATCCAAGTCACAGCCTCTTAACTTGTTCACCAGTATGGGGTGGGATACCGTATCGAAGGCCTTCCTGAAGTCTAAGTATACGACATCCACCCCACCTCCTGTGTCCAGGCATTTCGTAACCTGGTCATAAAAAGAAACTAAATTGGTCAGGCATGATCTGCCTGCCACGAACCCGTGCTGGTTTCCCCTCAGCATAATTTGTCCTGCCAGGTTCTCACAAATGTGAGCCTTGATAATTTTTTCCAAGACTTTGCCAAGGATGGAGGTGAGACTGACTGGCCTATAGTTGCCTGGCTCCTCCTTCCTCCCTTTTTTGAAAATGGGGACCACGTTGGCCCTTTTCCAGTGCTCTGGGACTTGGCCCGTGCGCCACAAGCTTTCAAATATTCCACCAGTGGCTCTGCAATGACGTCGGCCAGTGCCTTCAGCACCCTCGGATGGAGCTCATCCGGGCCTGCCGACTTAAAGGCATCCAGTTCTTGAAGTATATAGAGAGTTTCAGGGCCAGATCCAAAGTGGTCGCTTAGGTATTGCAACGCTGAAAAATTAAGGTCCTGGCCCAAGTAGGGTGATCCAAGTAGATAGGATTTGGCATCCAAGATCCCTCTACGGTCAGTTAGAAGACAGATTAAGGGTTAGGCATCTAAGCTCTGTATGCAGACAATGGCAAGGGTTTGGTTCAAAGATTCATAGAATTTCAAGGTGCCGAGAATTAGGTAGTAGGAAATGCTAAACAGAGAGGTGTGTCTGAAGTCTTGCCACTTGCCAGGGCTTAGACTGGACAGTCGTAAATTCATGTGATTCCAGAGCACGTAATTTTTCTTCAAAGGATACATACCTTATTGCTGGCCATGGTGGTGTTGCTTACCTCTTGCAGAAATAGGACTCAGAGATGTGGTTTTTGGGTTTTCCTCAGTCTGAGGGGATTCAAATCCCCTTCCTTTTCCTCCAACTACCATGTTATAGAAGACATAGGGGCGGGGGTGGAGAACAGAAGGCACTATCTTCCCTGCCTGCTGGAGCTGAACTGCTAAGCAGAAGGGAATGATAGAGTCTTTGATGGAGAAGGAGCAAAATAGATCCTGACTCTCTTGCTCCATAATGCTGGTGCTACCATACAAGGGAGAAGTGGTCATGGGAACTTTGTATTCAATTCATTGGTGTGAGTAGGGCATGTTCTGAGGAAGCCTTATAGATCAAGCCCTCTAGGGACTTGGGCAGAATTTAGACATCTCCCACACTCCATTCTGGATTGCAACAGGACCTAGACAGGTCTCGGGCACCTAGCTGTTCAGCCTGAATTACTTCTGTGTACATGCTGAAGCCTATGTCTAGGCATCTATGGAATTTTGCATTATAAAATGGAGTTGCCTAAATTAATTTAGTGTGTTACGGCTGCTGATGCAGAACCATGCTGGCTCATACTTTGGAACTTCAGCACTGAAACCCCATTAGGTATTTATGGGACTAACTGGAATTTGACTGAGAGCCTAGAATCTGAACAGAGGAGTGGGAGCCACACAGACCTGCATTTTATTTCCATCATTCATTCATCTAACTCAGCGATTCTCAACCCAGGGTGCCATGGCAGCTTGGGGTTCCTTGCGGCACTTCAGGAAAGATGTGGAGAAGCTTGAGAGAGTCCAAAGGAGGGCCAAGCACAGGATTAGTAGCCTAGAGACTAGGTCATATGAGCAGAGGCTGAAAGACTTGGGACTGTTCAGCCTGGAAAAGAGCTCACAGGGGACTTGGTGGCAGCCAATAAGTACATCGGGGCATACAACAGGGCCTGGGGGAGCATCTATTCACCAATGTCTCCCAGGGGAGGACAAGAAATAATGGTCACAAACTGATTGAAGATGGTTTCAGACTAGACATAAGGAAAAACTTATTTATGAGTTGAGTGTCGAGGGTTTGGAATAGGCTTCCCCCAGAGGTGGTACATCTTCAAAAAGTGTCTTGACGCCCATCTTGCTGGGGTCATCTGACCCCATCAGTCTTTCCTGCCCGTGTGCAGGGGGGCTAGACCCCATGATCTGTAAGGTCCATTCCAGCATCTATGAAACTATGAGAGCCTTTCAAGGCAGGGTCCCACACAATGCTAGCACTGTTATGTGTGTAAATAAGCTAAAAACCCAGAGATTTCAAAGAGGATTCCCTAGTATCAAAAACATTCAGATGTGTTGTTCTGACCTGTCTTGGAGAGACCTGTTGTGATCTCTCTCAGCTCCTTGCAATGGAAGAATTAGAATGGCTCCTTTTTGGTAGTAAAACAAATAAGGGAAAACTAAGAACTGCCGTTTTCTGAGGTCTGCCTTGAGTCTGTCAAAGGGTGCCTCAAGTCTAAAAAGGTTGAGAAGCACAGATCTTACCATGTCCATGTTTCTGTAGCTCTGAAGATAATGTAATGATGATTACCTCTCATTTATAATGTTGTGATCAAGGGGATTAGAGATAGTGGGAAAGTTTTGAAGTGCAGGCAGTTCTTGACTTACAATGTTTTGTTGCAATGTTTTGCACTTACAACATTTCTAAATTGACAACCTGTTTCAATTTCCTGATGTCAGTTTTGGCTTTACAACGCTTGATCCAACGCAACACCACACCAGTGAACAAGTTTGCTGGGTCGCCCATCTCCCTGGAGAACAGCTGTTCAAACTTCCTTCGACACTTCCTTTAAGAAAGCAGACAGGACTCCAGAAAAACCTGGAGCCAAGACTCCGAAGAAGACTCCAGCCAAGAACCCTTCAAAAAGTTCAACCAAAAGCCCTTAAAAAAATCCAGCAAAGTCACCTCAAAGAAGTCCTCCTGTGGACTGTAGGCCTCCTGTAAGGGGCCTTGCGTGTTGTACTACCTGCAGGGTGTGTAGCCCCTCCCCTCAACTCGCCTGCCACAACTTGATGTTATTTTATAAAGAGAGAGGGATCAATGGAGATCTTCCTCCTGGGAGGGCTTCCCTGGGAAATGGCAGTACTCACGATTCAGGAGCTATGTTCCATGGGGATCCACCTCCCCTACACCCCGTCCACTCGCCAACCAGATGGGCATCAGCACAATGGTGGTTCGGTCTCGCTGGCTCGACCACAGCTTGTCTTGAGGGGAATCCCATGTCTGAGTGGGCTCGGTTGGTATTTGTCCGGCTGCCCCTCCTGCCTTGATGAGTAGCCTTTTCTCCCTCGAGGTTGGCAAGCTATATCTGCATAATGTAGCACCTACTGCAGTGCCTCTGAGTAGGGTGCTTTGTTCTTACACCTCTTCTCCCTCTCTCTTTTCCTTTTTTTTCCAAAAAGAAATAGACTCCTGGGGAGGAGAGGGAAGTGGAGCTGCCTCCTTTCCCCCAGCCTCCTACAGGGGGCTCAAATGCTTCCCCTGCTCTGCCTGCTGCAGGGGGCTCAAATGCCTCCCCTGCTCTGCCTGCCAGTGCTACACTGGCTGTGCTGCTCCTCTCCCATGCAGGAGCCTTACCTTGTCTGGCGTGCTCCATGCCAGCGCGCTCCCTCTCCGGCTCCTCCATCCCCGGGTTCCGGTGGGGCTTTTAAATCTTTCCACAGTGGCTGGAATGGCCGCCACGATTGGTCCAGCAGTTCCCTGCCCGGTAAACAGCTGATTAAACAGCCGACATAATGCCAGGTCACACGGCCGCGGTTCCTGTTCCTGCTCTGGCTGCCCGGCAGGAGGTAAGTTTTCTCCACAGGGGAGCTGTTCATGGGATTTGGGGCCCATGGGGACTACCTTCTCCCTCTTGGGAGCTTGTGGGGGGCGCCTCGCCGCCACACCTCCCAAATCAATATGATTGCTATTTACAATATAAATATGTTAATGTAGCTATATTACTCATCTATAATTGATTGAGTACAAAATTCTGAGTTATTTTTGATGAACATAGGGTATTGGGCCTTGGTTCAGGAACCAATCCCCATTTATAACATTGTTTCCTATGGAAAATCAGTTCCGAGTTTTGACTTAAGATGCAGTTTTCAGGAACCAATTGTGTTGTAAGACAAAGGACTGCCTGTAGTTTAAATAATCCTGTGCACTTCCATGGACTGTTTCTTTGCTCCACTAAACATAAGTGGGGACATACCTAAATTGTAGGGGTACTAACCAATTTTCAGGGGCTGATCATAGTGTAGAGTTCATATTCTGTGGTCATTTCATGGTGGCCCCACTTCTTGGCACTGATTGACATAGAGGCCTCAGTGAGGAGAAGGGATGAGGGAGCAGCTGGCATCTTGATAGCTGGCTTCCCTTCATGCAACACTGCCCCCTCAGTGCTGACTGATGGGGAGCCCTGCGGGGAGGAGGGGATGGCCACCATCTTCATTGCTGGCTGCCCTTGGTATGGTCTTGCCCCTTGGTGTGGATTGGTGGAGGGGCCCCGGGGGAGAAGGGAGGAAGGATGAGGGGGTGGCTGCCATCTTAATTGCTGGCTGCCATTCATGCAGCCCCTCAGCACTGATTGGCAGAGAGTCCCTAGCAGGGAGAGGAGGGACAAGGAGACAGCAGTCATTTTGCTTGCTATTCTTCATGCCACCCTGCCAGCTGGTGTCTTCCCCTCACAGCAGCAAGGACTGCTGGCTCCTACTGAGAAGCCAGCATTTTATTTTTATGAAATTTTTTTAAAATCATATTTTGCAGATTTTGTGGATAACCTCGGGTTTCATGGTTTCTGCACAATCTGTGAAACCATGAATTAAGTAGGTCCCTAAACACAAGGCATCTCAATGATATCATGAACCTTAATGCTATCATTTATTAGGAGATTTATTCACCTCCATTTTGCATGTTGTTTTTGAAATGTAAAGGTATATTTATTGCTCAGATAAAAACTTGATTTGCTGCAATTCTGTTTATAGATGCTTTATCCACAAATATAGTAGCAGGTTTGTTCACTGGCAGAGAAGTTAATGAAAGCTGGTGAATTTTAAGTAAATATTAAAGAATGTTTATGTACAGTCAATTTGAAATTAATGCCAATAAACTCAATCTAAAAGTTATACTGACTCAGCGAGGAATCAGAATCCAGTGAAAATTCACCGTCGTTGCTTCAGTTATTTGACGGAGATCACACAGAGCAATACAGTCAAACCAGACTTGTTTGGTAGGGCTGTGCAAAATTTTGCTGGTTGCTTCGATTTGACACTGTTTGACTAATTTCGAGCTCGAAACAGTGAGATCAAATTGAAATAAAGGGCTTTGAAACAGCCTCAAAACAAAATGAGGCTAGTCGAAATGTTTCAAAACTTTTGAAATGTTTCAAGTTTTGAAGCCAGCAGTGAGAGACAGGGGAGAACTAGGGCTGTGCTCCCAGCACCAGCCGGGAGTGCATCCCTGGCTCTCCCCATCTCCTGCTGCCGGAAGCTGATAACAGCGCAGGGGAAGGGAACTGAGCCTGGGCTCAGTTCCCCACCTCAGCGCTGCAATCCGGGAGTGGGGATGGAGAGTCAGCCCAGCTGGGCTCAATCCCTCTCCCGCCCGCACTGTGATCAGCTGCAGGGTGGAGAGTCTGCCCAACTGGATTTACTCCTCCACCCACCCCCTGTGCTGCGATCGGGTGTGGAGGTGAAGAGTCAGCCCAGCTAGGCTGACTCTCTGCCCCCGCACCTGATCGCAGCGCAGGGTGGGGTGAGAGTGAGCCCATCTGGGGTGACTCTCTGCCCCCACCCCTGTTTCTAGTGCAGGGGGGGGGGAGTGAGCCCAACTGGGCTGACTCTTTGCTCCCCACCACCCGATCTAGCGCCAGGGATGGGAAGTCAACTCAGCTGGGCTGACTTCCCACCCCCTGTGCGATCTAGCACTGGGGGTGGGAAGCCAGCCTAGCTGGGCTGACCCCCCATCCCCAGTGAAACATCGAAACAGTCTTTCAGTTTCAATGGAATGGAACAGCTGTTTTGAATCAAAATGAAATTCAAAACGGAATGCTGTTCCTTCTAACCATCAAAACTGAAGGCAAAATGGAATGGTGCCATTTTGCACAGCCCTGTTGTTTGGTCCCAGTTCAATACAGAAATACAGTCATCTCTCATTTTACTTAAATATATATGGAGTTTCACTGCTGTGTATTAGTATTGAATGTAAGCAGGTTCCACTGCATTTGGCTGAGTGCTTTGTAGATTACTGTAGTGAAATCCTAACTTCACTGTATCTGATCAGTCTTGGTTTATATCCCATCTTTATTGCATGCAGAACATTTGAATTAATTGGTAAGAGAATGCCTCACTGTTTCAGATCTTTCTTGTACTTGGTTTCTTTTGTTTTCATTCTGGAATATTTCCCATGGAGGAGTGAAATCTATATGAGCTCATGCTTACCTCTATGTACAGTATAACAATAATATTTGAGACAACACTTCTCCTCCAAGAGGAACAGAGACCAATGTATTTATGAGCAAGGATGGTTGTTCCTGGTGGCAGAAAATCTGAAGTCTTTTAATCTTTCCCTTTCCTAAACAATAGTGAATAATAGTGTCAAAATTCCCTGCT
>NW_005841965.1:463822-497765 GCF_000455745.1 Alligator sinensis
ACAGTGCTCCTCAACTGTATAAGAGATGACTACAGATGCCAGTACAGGCATATAGGCAGTATAATGGACTAAATAAAATGCTTGGCAAGAAAAAGGAAGGCTTTGAAGTATTATAGATCTAGGCAGACCAAATGGCAAAAACTAGATTTGTAACAAGTTTCTCAGATGGTATCTTTAGACCAGCAGAAATATCTAAAGTGTTTTGACAACTTCATCCTTTGTGTTGTTTCATCAACCAAGGAGAGCTGAGCTGGTAATCAAGTCAGTTAATCCATTCTCAGACCAATCCACCAGTCTGTGCCAGAATTAAAAGGTGAGATAAGAAAGTAAAGATGCCACCTATAGCAAGATCTCTTTGTCCAGTCAGCCTGGAATCATTCTGAGGGCAGGTGCCCACAGCAGTTCTTTAATAGAACAAATCTCTTCCCTTTGAAAACAGCACGGGTTGTAGCAGGTAGATCATGCCTGACTAATCTAGTCTCTTTTTATGACCAGGTTACAAAACGCCTGGACACAGGAGTAGAGGTTGACGTCATTTACTTAGACTTCAGGAAGGCCTTCGATTCGGTATCCCACCCCATACTGGTGAACAAGTTAAGAGGCTGTGACTTGGATGACTACACAGTCCGGTGGGTGGAGAATTGGCTAGAGGGTCGTACCCAGAGAGTCATAGTGGATGGGTTGATATCAACCTGGAAGGGTGTGGGAAGTGGGGTCCCGCAGGGCTTGGTCCTTGGACTGATACTCTTCAATGTCTTCATCAGCGACTTGGACGAGGGAGTGAAGTGTACTCTGTCCAAGTTTGCAGATGACACAAAACTGTGGGGAGAAGTGGACACCCCGGAGGGCAGGGAACAGCTGCAAGCAGACCTGGACAGGTTGGACAAATGGGCGGAAAACAACAGAATGCAATTCAGCAAGGAGAAATGCAAAGTGCTGCACCTAGGGAGGAAAAATGTCCAGCATACCTACTGCCTAGGAAATGACCTGCTTGGTGGCACAGAAGTGGAAAGGGATCTTGGAGTCCTAGTGGACTCCAAGATGAACATGAGACGTCAGTATGACAAAGTTATCAGAAAAGCTAATGGCACTTTATCATGCATCAGCAGATGCATAACGAACAGATCCAAGGAGGTGATACTTCCCCTCCATCGGGTGCTGGTCAGACCGCAGTTGGAGTACTGCGTGCAATTTTGGGTGCCACACGTCAAGAGGGATGTGAATAACCTGAAGAGGGTCCAGAGAAGGGCCACTTGTATGGTTAAGGGCTTGCAGACCAAGCCCTATGAGGAGAGACTAGGGCACCTGGACCTCTTCAGCCTCCGCAAGAGAAGGTTGAGAGGCGACCTTGTGGCTGCCTATAAGTTCATCATGGGGGCACAGAAGGGAATTGGTGAGGTTTTATTCACCAAGGCGCCCCCGGGGGTTACAAGAAATAATGGCCACAAGCTAGCAGAGAGCAGATTTAGACTGGACATTAGGAAGAACTTCTTCACAGTTAGAGTGGCCAAGGTCCGGAACGGGCTCCCAAGGGAGGTGGTGCTCTCCCCTACCCTAGGGGTCTTCAAGAGGAGGTTGGATATGCATCTAGCTGGGGTCATCTAGACCCAGCACTCTTTGCTGCCTATGCAGGGGGTTGGACTCGATGATCTATTGAGGTTCCTTCCGACCCTAACACCTATGAATCTATGAATCTAAGGGGAAGAGAAGATACTGGTGCTAATACCACCTCTCTTCTGTCTACTTTACAAGTGGTTACAGTACTCCCACAGTAGGGTTAGGGGTGGAGTCAAAAGAGATCCCAGAATAAGAGTAGGGTTTGGGGCATTAGAGACTGCTGGACTAAAGTGAGGGTTGGGCATTATAGGGACTGCCAAGTGAAATTTAGGGCTGGGGCCACAAGGGTCCCCCAGCCTAAGGTTAGCTTGAGGTTTGTGAGGCACCTCAAGCTAGGGTTAGGTTTGGCCCTGGTAGCACTATCCTTGTTTAAACTGGGGCTTCCAGGCAGGGTTCAGATTGAGGCACTGGTGATCCCCAGACTTGTATTGTTTGAGGCCAGTAGGTCTTGAAGAATTATGGTTAGGTTTGGGAGCAGTCAACCCTGCCAAACTATGATTAATGTTGGGGTGGTAGAGCCCAACATTATTATAGTTAGGGTAGGGGCCTCTATAATCTGGTGGAGATTTAGGCATTGTGTAGGAAGGGCCAGGCAGCCTAGAGTTAGGGTTGAAGAAAGTATAGCTTTCTGGAGTTCATTTAGGCTTGTGCTATTAGAGCACAGTGGGCTAGGGTTATGGATGGGGCCACTTGGGACTTGTGGACCAGTTACAAATTTGAGGCCTTTAGGACCAAGGAGGACCTATGTGCACCCAGCTAGGGATGGGGCCAGTAGGGCTCACTGGACTAACCTTAGGATTGGTGTCAGTATGACCCTGTGGGCTGAGGATAAGGTTGGGGTCATTAATACAAGGTGGGCTAAGGTTAAAGTTGGGGCTGGAAAAGCCTTACGGGCTAGAGGTATAAAATAAGGGTTGCAATAGGGAGAGCCCGGTGCACTAGGGCTAGGGGTCGGCTGTGAAGACCTCTTGCGTAATACTAGGATAGAGGCTGCTGGTAGGCCAAGTTTAGTGTAGGGGCTGGTTAGGCCCACTGGGCTAGGGGTGGGGTTGGGACATAAAGACCCAGTAGGCTGGGGTAAGGTTTATTGCTGATAGGTCTTAGCATATTAGGGTTAGAGTCCTAGGAGGTAGGAACCTGCATGCTGGGTTTAGGTACAGGCAGGGAGGTACAGCATAGCAGGTTACAATTAGAGTCGGGGACTATTTGGTCCTGGTGAGCTATGGCAAGGGTTGAAGATAAAAAGCATGTAGGGCCTGCATGGCTAATCTCACTTTAGTGCAGGCCAGGGTTAGGCTTGGGTTTGGAGATCAGGATTTGGGCTGGACCCCAGACTAGGGTCAACAGCAGCCCTGGGATGATAGTTAGTACTTGGATTAGTAGGGGTTCTAGGGTAGGGTGTTCCCACTCTAATCCTAGTCCTGCAGCCGCTATAGATTGGACTATGGAATTTTTCCTGCTCCCAAAAATTCATGCCGGTCTCTCAGAGCAGCTCATTAATCTCTGGAAAGGAGCATCCCATATGACTTCACCCTATTTTTAAACAAGCAGCTAATTCTGTAATTATATAACTATGTATATAGTAACAAAAATACAAACAAAAACATTATTCAAATACTATTCAAAGTTATTATCTTGAGAAATAAACTTATTTATCCCTCAAGTTCTTCCCAAGGCTTTATCTGTACAGATTTCTGTAGGAGTAATTACAATTTAGTGAAACTGAAGTTACCAAAATCACTTAAATCAAACACTCCAGTGAACTTTCTAAGGATAAACTCAGTGCAGACCCCAAATCACTTCCAGCCTCAGATGGATGACTTTGCTGCTAATACAGCTGGTATGATCAAAGCAGAATGAGCAGTCTGGCAGGTATTTCTTTGCTTTCCAGTGGAAAAACCTTTTATTAGAGATGTTTTATTATGCTGTTATGCAGTGTATGTTCTAAGTGACTGCTAATGTTGCAGCTCTCTCAAAAATATCAGGATTTACTATTATCAAAACTCAATCACAATGGAGTTATTTGGCTGAGAAGCAAGCATCTCTGTAGACTGCACATTCCTCTAATAAACCACTAGATGGAAGTCTTGTGTCATTATTTGCAGTTCATAACAGGGAAGCAGAATCAAGCCAGATCTATTTTACTGGGTAAAACAACATTCACTGTGGATTAATTACCTAATCCAAAGGCCCACTGCTGTCAATCAAAGGTTTTCTTCTGGCACCAATAAATTGTGGATTTAAGCCCTAATGATCTTGCTTTGTCTTCTAATTTTCAAACCTCTGAGGCCCCTTAGATCCATAAACTATCGATGACACAAACACCTTTATGCTAAAGGAAGTCTTTTGTAGCAGATAAAACATCCCTGAGAAGTTAGAAAGCTGCAGGCATGTTTTTAAATAGCTGTGTCTTTTTTTTTTTTTTTTAGTTTCTCAGGAGCTATTCTTACTTACTATTTCTTTTCTGGTAGAGACAAAAGAATCTACTTATACTAGAGCTCTCCCATGTTAGGTTCTCTATAGTTCCAGGCCCCTAGAAGACACTCCCAGCATTTTATTAGCATTATTTGTGTCAAATGGTTCTATGAAGAACTCTCTGGCTAGGGCCAGACATTCAAACAACCTGAGCCTGAACTGATTCAATCTTGGCAGGTTAGTCTAACCTGGCTAGCCTAACCCAGTTTGTAACTGCTCAGACATCTCCTCTGGACTGAAAAATTGCAGGCACATGCCTGCATTGGCTCAGGCTAGAAGCTGGGAAATGCTAAGGTAGCCCTGCCTTCCTTTCCACAGTGCTTAGCTGAGTGGGGCATGGCCAGGCCCCAGCAAGATGCTCTGATTAGGGAGGGGTTCCCTGCCCCCTCCTGACCAGCCCAGCCCAGCCCAGCCCAGCCCAGCAGGGAACTGATAACACAGTGTTTATCATCCCTCAGTGTTTATCACCCCATTAAGAGAACAACAGAGGGACATTACCAGCTACCTACTGATTCTGCCTTTGTCCTGTCTGCTACAGCATGGACCATAGCCAGCATGTGGTCTGCTAGGTAATGCTTTGTGTCTGTGTAAGGCAGAGGGAATGGCAGAATCCCTGCTTAGGGAGTGGTGGTGGGGTTGGGGAGCAGGGGGACCCTGCAGTCTCTGCCGGAGCTCCAGCCAGGGAGCAGAGGGGAGGGGCCAGCCCTGCTGTGGAGCAAAGAGCCCTGCCCAGCCCAGAGAGCATGCCAGGATACTGGGGGTGTCTGATTTAACTTGAACCAGGAAGGGGTCTGGGACAGACATTGCATAAATCAGTGTGACCCAGATCAGTTAAGTCTGATGCTACTTCAACCAGGTTTATCTTCAACTGGTTTCAGCCATTTTCAAATTGGTTTATGTGCCCTGAACATCTCTTCTGTTACAGTTTTAAACCAGTTTCTGATCACTTAAACTGGTTTATGTGTAATGTCTGTCCCTAGCCTCTATGAGAATTTGCTTAAAAAACAAAGCACTACAATTAAACTGTAGCTCTTCTGCATGTCTTCCATTTAGTATGAGGAGTAAGGCTCTAAACTAACCAACTTTTCTTTCTGGTGATTGGCTTGAAAGTTTTAGTAGTCATGACTTCCCCTATGCTTGGTGTATTTTGGAATTGCTTTGTTTTCTTAGGCTGCATCTGGTGCTGGTGAGCAAAATCTAAGCAAATGAGGTTGCTCATATACAAAAAGGGGGAAAACTTTGCATGTCCCAACTGTTGCCCAGCCCCTATACCTTTGTTCCTGGTGAGCACAACCCTCAGACCGACCACAACCTTTCCATTCAATAATAGGCAAATTTATTGATACAGAGTGATAACAAAAAAGCAACAATACAAACAATCAAGCAATTTTTATATCTACCAGTCCTAGGGCTGTCATCAAACTCAAAGTACATCTGGTCAGGATGCAGGCTCCACTCTGATGCTCTTTCTCTTAGGTGTCAACAGTCTGGAGGTGGGATGCTGAGGCCCACAGCCCCCCTCCAGTGGGGTGCTCGACATGGGCTGCTGGTATGCCTTCAGTCCATGGTGGCCTCGGGGACCCTTCCTGGGGGAAGGGGATGGGGATGGGGGCCCCTTTCAGGAAGGAGAAGGAGAAAGAACCCAAGTGGAGGACCCTTTGTTACTCTCAAATCTCTGCCTTTGTATTCTCCGTCCCCCTTGATGACTCCTGTTGACTCTTCATTCATGGCTATCTCTGGTTGGTTCCTCTGTGTGGTCACATGTCCATGTAACCTTCTGGGCCTTCTCTTAATTTGGCCTGTTCCCTCAAAACCAGGAGTTAGGCCCCCCTACTGCTCTGGGGCCTTGTAGCTGGTGTCACTTACCTCATGTTATGGGACAGTATGGTACATACTTCCTTGGTTCCCAGGCTGTGTGTCCTTGTTGTATTAGACAACCTGTCTGCCTCGAGGGCTGTGATCTCATGTTATGGCATGCCCCCTTCAGTTCGCAGCCTGTGTCTATCCATTGGCCTTGTCATACTAGACGGCCTGTCTGCTTTCAGGGCTGTTTGGAACTCTGTGTGTGTCAGACACAAGCTGTTAGAAATGAATTAACCCCTGCTGCCCATCTTGAACCCTTATAATGCATATATCTATACCTATAAGCCAATTCACAAAACAACAGGTCTTTAAATGCCATTTCCAAGCCAACACCAATCAATGCTTTAATGCTGTGCTCACTGAATAACTGATTTACCACTGCTACTTCTGCAAGACGACAGGAAAAACAGGTCTGCACAGGGACACTGCAGCCTGGGTAAGTTCATTAGATTGAGAACAACAGAAGGCATCACCCCTTTCACAACAATGCTGTGGAAATGCACACATGGGAAACTTTGCCAGCTTGCTTTAAGTTTTTTTAAATGTAATTCTATCTAGAGCTCCTCTGACCATAGTTCATTTTGAGATATTAATACTAGTCAGCCACAAAAGCATAGATCATTCCACAATAAAGCCCTTGATTCAATAACCATTCCAAGAAGACATCAAGGGTGATCATCCTAGCTTCAGAGCCGTAGTATAAAATAACATAAGTTTCAGGAGGCTTTTCTGCTTCTTGGTACTGTAATGGGATAAATCATTTTTCCTAAAATAGTTTTCCAGCAGACGTGGCCATGAAATGCATGACATGATTGCTTATATTGAACAGATCTTTAGTGTGGCTGTGCTTGGGGTAGGGCATCTGAAAGCAGACATATGGTGAGGTTGTTGGCAAGAATCTGGTATGTCTTTCATATCATATGGTTCACCTTACACATCTGATGCAGATGAAATTACCTTGGAATTCCTTTGGCGTTCCTTTGACTATTGTGCTTTCTAGATGAGCACATTTATCTTGTATAATGCCATGGTGAATATGAATAGACAGATGGCAGCAGCTGGTCTAATCTATTGCTGAAAGTGTTTTTAGTTAGAGATAGGCTCATCCTGGAATACTGGATACAGACCTCTGATAATTTAGAGGCGTGAATTTCAGTGATACAATCCTAACACAGGTCTACTGAATTGGTTCTGGATTGTCTCTAAAAGCTGAGCCAGGCTTATTGTCTAGCTCTGATTCAGGTAAGATTGAAATCTCATGATCTTGGTAGCTTTCAGTGGAGATCCCACCAAATGCTGATCTTATCACATTCCCACCATTTTTGGTCAAATTCTCATCAGAACAACTTAATACCTAGCTCTGATTTAAGCAGTAGGTAGGGCAGGGTGGCACTTCTAACCCAAAGGTGTCAAACTCACTTTGGCTCCAAGGCTGGATCTAGATTACAGGGCTCCTCATGGACCATATCCAGGTTGGGGCACAGGGCAGTTACTATGGCGGCAGCAGTCATTGCGAACAAGGGCTGTGTTGTACAGCTCTTGCTCAATCCCTGCCACTGAGGCTCCAGGGCTGTGGATTCTGTGGTGGGCCCTGTCCACCACCACCCATGCCCACAAACACCATGGTCCACCATTAACCCATAAGTCTGATACCCCTGAACTAACTCATTCAGAGGGGCATGAATTTTCATGTGCTACAGCCTACTTCGTCAGATGCTTTGAACAGACTTGTGGAGAGCAGAGGTACTAAAAAGAAAGGATTAAAGCAATTTAAGTACAAAAGATAGGGAAAGGGGGAAGAAAAAGAAGGGGGGAGGGGGCACTGTTGGGACAAGTGAAGGTGGGTTGAAAAGATCAAAAGTGGTTATAAAAGCTAGCCCAGCAAATGGGATAAGAATCCAGAGTCTCTGATAAAACAATGCTTAGCACAGTCCAGTCCATGGATGACTTCTTGTCCTGTCATTCCATGTTCAAATTAAGTTTTTAAAGTTTTGTCATTTAAGAACAGCTGCTCTGAGGTTAGTGATGTCCAACTCTGTTTTGTTCTCAAAACTTGACCCTTGACAGCAGCTTCTTAGCCCACGTCTAATCCTCTGCCCCTTATATCCAAAAGAGGGTGTTGTGCTTGTTTACTGGTAATTTGCACATGGATTCATTTGATATATTTATGTAGCTGAAACTCTAGGCTCAGTGCATGAGTTCCAGCGAGGCATAAAATCACTTTCAACATGAAGCAACAGAAGCATGCTCTGGTTCTACATATACACCGCTCTGATTACTTTCCAGAGAGTACAACAGAAATGTGTTCCTATAGCATGGGATACTAAAGTCAGGACAGAAAGAGCCAGACTCTGAACATAGTGGAGGTACCCCAAATTTATGCTGCTGGGACCCAGAACAGATTTTACCTACAATTTATCAAGGAAAATACTCTGGCCACTACTAATGGGAAACTGCAACTCATTCTTACAGGCTCTAAAACAATTATTAAACAACTGATTTAGCCTCAGCCCTTCTCAGTCACGTGGAATCAACTTCACCGTAACGAAATGGTAAAACAGGCCTTTCCACCACTCCTGCTATGAGCAGCACAGCAGATCCAGAACTTTGCAGCCCTGCTTTGCGAGTGACTGGAGGGCAAGCAGATGGTAGGCCTCTATTCTTTGCTTCTTCTGGGAAGGCAATTTACTTGAAACTGATAAGCTTTCCTAAGGTTAAACTGGTCCATCCTGCACTGGCAAGAAGCATCAAGCAGTTCCCATAAAGTTCTGCTATTGACATTTAGCTGTCCCTGGAAGGTCACAGGGGCTGTTAACTGGGATGCCTTCTCACCAACTCCCTAGACGTGGAGCAACCTGGCAGCATTCTGAGGTGTGTTAGCTGCCAAATTAAGGCAGGATTTGAAGTGCTTCAAAAGTACATTGATCCATACCCTATGTTGGAACTGGGCTTGGAATCCATAAGAGGAGGGCAAAGGTTACATATACACCAGTGGGGATGAGTAAATGCATGAATCCCGCTGAAGACAATGTCTTTCCTTCAGCTGCTCATTCATCAGTGGGTGCATCTACATGAGCCTCTTTACTGCACAATAGAGCAGTTTACTGCGCAGTAAGCGTGTGTATCTATATGTGCACACGCTGTGCAGTAAACGGCTCTACTCATGAGTAAATTTGCTACAGGCCTCCCACTGGGACATCTGCACAGAGGCCCAGAGAGCCATCATGGGAGCCATGCTGGTGTCCTTGCCAATGCCACATGCTGTCTTCCCAAGCCCCTACTGGTCACTAGTTGAGACTGTGGACCTCATGGAGCAGTGAGGCAAGGCTGAGGTGCTTAGGCAGTTTGTGCATGGTGGGCACTCTAACGTGCATTTTTACGAGGGCCTGTCAGACCATATATGGGAGCGTGGGCATGCCCAGTGCCGAATAAAGGTCAAGGCCATTTCAGGGCTGCAGGAAGCGGGAGCAGTTTGCTTCTGCTTACTTGCACGTGTAGATATATGCCTGGGGGTACTTACTCTAGAGTAGTTTACTCATGTGTAAACTGCTCCTGGATCAAAAAGCATGTATAGATGTGCCCAGTGTGTTAAATTGCTAGAATAATTTGATCTCTTTTTGTGCAAGACCTAAGAGCAAGATGCTCAGTCCTCACTGTAGGTTTCCAATTCCTTATGCAGACTAGTGGGGTTTACATACCTGTTTATGTTATAGCTGTTGAAATGTGAGTACCCTGATTTAAGGCCTGAACATTTTTCAGAGGAGTAATCCCCCAAGGCCTGTAATATATGCCAATTTATCTTTCCCAAAGTACAGTGAGATTTATGAAAAAGGCAGCCACTTAGCTGATTATTAGTCAGATTAGTTTGGTTGAATCAATCTAATCCTTAGTGCATATTTTTGAAACTGCAAAACAACTACTCCAGCTAATACAGTGGACACTTTCTGGAACAAACTGAGACAGCCAGGGTGCTGGAAGTTAGAACTAAGGTATGTTATGCACCTGTTAGAACAGTGGTTCTCAACCCTTTTAGGCTCAAGGCATCCCTTGGAAAATATCTACTCTTAATTTGCACTCAGTTTTTTTTTAAATTATCACCAAAATATAATAGAGCAAATCTTTTGCCATGAAAAACCTCAAAAAAACCCAGAATTGGTCAGAATATTTTTAACGCTGTGGGTCCCTATTTGAAAATGTCTGGGTTTATCTTGTGAAGCATGTTTGTATACCTAACAGTGCTAATGTGTGGTACTCCATGGCACCCTGGGTTGAGTCACTGGGCGCGTCTACATGAGTTATGTTGCCATAGCAACTAGCTGCGGTGATGTAGCTCATTGCTATGGCAATGTAGCATCTGTGGCCACAAACCATGACGCTGCTGCTACTGAGCACTAGCAACAAGCTCATTGCTACTGTGGAGTAGGGTCGGAAATGGCCCATGCAGCACTGGGACTGTGCAGTACTGGTGTTATTGCACAATTCATAGTTTCATAGTTTCATAGTTTCAGGGTCGGAAGGGACCTAATAGATCTTCTAGCCCGACCCCCCGCCAGGGCGGGAGAACAACCCAAAAAAAAAAAAACCACTCACCCTAAAAACAAAAACGGGACTCAAATGAGTCCAGCCAGGTAAGTATCCAGCCTCTTCTTAAAGATCCCCAGGGTAGGGGCCAGCACCACCTCCCTTGGAAGTTGGTTCCAGCTCCTAGCCGCCCTAACTGTGAAGTAGTTTTTTCGGATGTCCAATCTGTACCTCCTCTCCATCAACTTGTGCCCATTACTCCTTGTTATGCCAGCGGGGGCTAGGGGAAACAGCGTCTCCCCCAAACCCTTCTGGTTCCCCCTAGTGAGTTTATAGACGGTCACCAGGTCCCCCCTCAGCCTTCTCTTGTGGAGGCTGAATAGGTTCAAGTCCCGCAGTCTCTCACTGTAGGGTCTGCCCTGTTGTCCCCGGATCATGCGGGTGGCCCTCCTCTGGACCCTCTCCATGTTGTCCACATCCCTCCTGAAATGGGGCGCACAGAACTGGACACAATACTCCAGCTGCGGCCTGACCAGCGTCGCATAGAGGGGGAGGATCACCTCCCTGGCTCTACTCGAGATGCACCTGTGGATGCACGACAAGGTCCGGTTAGCCCTGCCAACCATGACCTCGCATTGTCGGCCCATGTTCATCTTGGAGTCAATAATGACACCAAGATCCCTTTCCGCCTCTGTGCTCTCAAGTAGGGAGCTCCCCATCGTATAAGTGTGCTGCTGGTTCCTACTACCCAAGTGCAGCACCCTGCACTTGTCCGTATTGAAACACATCCTGTTCCTGTTTGCCCACCCCTGTAACCTATCCAGATCCTTCTGCAATCTCTCTCTCCCTGCTAGCGTGCTCACCTCCCCCCAAATTTTGGTGTCATCAGCGAATTTAAACAGGTTGCTTTCCACCCCAACATCAAGATCGCTGATGAAGAAATTGAACAGCGCAGGCCCCAGGACCGAGCCCTGGGGGACTCCACTACCCACCTCCCCCCAAGTCGAGTATGATCCATCCACCACCACCCTCTGAGTGCGACCCTTCAGCCAATCTGCAATCCATCTGACCGTGTAGGCATCTATGCCACAGTCGCCTAGTTTATTAATTAGGATGGGGTGAGAGACGGTGTCAAAGGCCTTGCTGAAGTCCAGAAAGACTACATCCACCGCGACACCTGCATCCATGGCCTTTGTGACCTGATCATAAAAGGCAATCAGGTTGGTCTGACATGATCTCCCCCTAATAAATCCATGCTGATTGCCCCTGAGCATCATCTCGGATGCCGGCCCATCACAAATGTGCTCCTTGATGATCTTCTCAAAGAGCTTCCCCAGGATTGAGGTAAGACTGACGGGCCTATAATTGCCCGGGTCCTCCCTTTTCCCTTTTTTGAAGATGGGGACCACATTAGCTACCTTCCAATCGTCTGGCACCTGGCCCAAGCACCACGATCGCTCGTAGAGCCGTGCCAGGGGCCCTGCAATAACCCCAGCCAGCTCCCTCAGCACCCTGGGGTGGAGAGCATCCGGACCCGCTGACTTGAACGCGTCCAGCCCCTCCAGAAGCTCTCTAACCCGGTCCTCCCCAACCTGAGGTCTGAAGGCGATCCCCTCGCGTCCGGCTTCTATCACAGCAGGGAAGTCCCGGTCCCTGCACAAGAAAACGGAGGTGAAGAATTGGTTAAAGAGGTCCGCTTTATCCTCTGACGCAACCACCAGATTGCCCCGCATATCCTGCAGGGGCCCCACATTACCCGGCGCCTTCTTCATCCTCCCAATATATTTGAAAAAGGACTTTTTGTTATCCTTAATCCTGGACGCTAATCCGAGCTCTATCTCCGCCTTGGCCTTCCTAACAGCCCGCCTGCAGGCCCGAGCAGAGGAGGTATACTCCTCTTTGGAGATTACACCCCCCTTCCACCGGGCGTACGCCACCCTTTTGGCAAGCAGGCATTCCCGGACACCCTTGGTGAGCCAGGGGGGCTTTTGGACACTCCTGCCCGCCTTGCTTCTTGTCGGGATGGACACCCCTTGGGCCCCGAGTATCGTTTCCTTAAGGAACGACCACTCCTCTTGGACGCTGAGTTCCTCTGCCCTCAAGGACCCCAGTTCCTCTCCCACTAATCTCCTCATCTCACTGAAGTTGGCCCTCCTGAAGTCTAGGGCCACCACCTTGCTGCGGGCCCTTGACACTCTACGCTGGATGGTGAATTCCAGCACGCGATGATCACTATTGCCCAGGTGGTCAAGAACCTGGAGGCCTCTTACCAGGTCGTCGCTACCAGGTCGTCGCCTGCGGCCAGTACCAGGTCCAGCAGAGCATCTCCTCTGGTGGGACTGTGCACCTCCTGAATCAAGTGGAGGTCCTGCAACTCGGCCAAGAACCTCCTGGAGCGGTCCGTCCCGGCTGACTGCTCCTCCCAGCAGATGTCCGGGTAATTAAAATCGCCCATGACAACTACATCCCTTGCTTTTAGTGTCTCCGCAAGCTGGCCTGAAAATTCCCTGTCCAGCTCCTCCTCCTGATTGGGGGGTCTGTAATAGACCCCCACCGTCAAATCCCTCTCGCCTTGCCTCCCCTGGATCTTGACCCAGAGCACTTCAGCTCGCCCTTCCCCTGACCCCATACTGCTGGCAGAGGATGTGTAGTGCTCCTTGACATAAAGGAAGCACCTGTGCTAAAGCAAGTACTAAATGATTGCACAGTTACAATTGCGCAGTTGGGTGCACACGTAGATGTGCTCACTGTTATAAAAACAAGAATAGGAGAAATCCACAGGCAAGTGTTGGGTCATTAAGTTATGCTACTTACACATCTGATGTATTTATCTTTTGGAAGTACAACCTGCCCGATGATCACTATTTTGGTGATACCATATTTACTCAAACCTAAGATGAGGCTTTTATCCCCAATCAACATGGGGAAAAGAGCCCCTCAACTTAGATTGGGGTGGGCAAAATACAGCCTGTGGGCCGCATCCAGCCCACCAAGTGATTGTATCCAGCCTGCCAGCAGGCGGCCACAAGTCTTGGGATCCGACTCATGAGAAACCGGTGGCTCTGGCTGTTGGGTTTTGCATCCCAGCCCCATCTGCAGCTTATGCCAGCTCCTGCCCTATGCACTGGAAGTAGCGCAAGGCTGGCATGGCTGGCAGCTTCTGGGTGGGGATCTGGGTTCTTCCCGGGTCTGCAGCTGACGCTGCTTCATCAGTGGAGTCACCTTGACACCCAGTAGGAACTTCCAGCAGCACCCACAGCTGATGCAGGGTTTGGCACCTGCACTGAGCTGCTTCTAGTGCATCAGCTTATGTAAACTGTGGATAGGGATGGGATGCAAACTTGCTTTACAAAGGTGGCAAGGTTTGGTATCAGGTGGGTGGTCCTTCTTATGTCATGGATCATGTGGCAGGGGGGGACTTCTGGTTCCAAGACTGCAAACCTCCCCCACCCCAAGTACTTCCAGGGCAAGGGGAGGGACTGCCAGTGGCAAACGTCCATGGTTAGGGGATGGGACTTCTGGTCCCAAGGTGGAGGGTAGGGGGTGTAATAGCCAGATGTGGGATAATTGCATCCCCACCTCCTCAATCAGGCATACCAGGTCTCATCCTCAGCTCTAATGGCTGAATGGTTTCAGCTATGAAGCAAGAAGTTGAAAGACATTCTTCTTTGTAGGTTTGTGGTGGTGTTGTAGCTGTGATAGTTACAGAAAACGTGAGAAGCCAATTTTTTTTCATAATATCTTTTATTGGACCAAATTTATTTTGTCATTCATTATAATTTGAATATTCCTAATAACTGTATATATTTCTGACCTCTTTTTTTTAAAACTGTGGCCCCACTGATTGATTACAGGTGTCAGGTTTTTTCCCCCACCTTCCTCAGAAACATTGGATGCTGCATGCAGCCAAGACAGGATTTCATTTGGGGTGTGCTTAGTGTGTTCCACCCCCACAAACCCTACATCCACCCCTACTACCACCCACAAACCCCCAAACCCCACAACTTCCCCCCACCACACAAATCTCGCACCCTGTGTGCCCAGCTGCCAGCTGGGATGGGACAGGATCTGCTGGTGCGAGGTGAGACTGCAGGGGCAAATGCCACACTGAAGCCCTGCTCCATGCTCAAACTGGTGCTGGGACATGCAGCCCCAGCCTCGGGGCTCCTGGTCCCAGGAACCACTTCGGGGGTGTGATGGGCTGGGGGGAGGGGCAGGGGTGGCAGCAGGGGTGTGTGTGAGTGTGTGAGAGAGATGGGGGTCAGGGATGAGGGAGAGATCTGGGTAGGAGAGGCCACTAGAGCCGGGTGTAGAGCCCCCTTGTCCCCCTAGAGTAGCCTGTGCAGAGGGAGGCCAGCCAGAAGGGAAGGGGCTTGCCCAGTCCAGTCCCTGAGCCCCGGTTAAGGGCTTCCCAGGAAGGGCGTGGGGATCACTGGGGCCTGGGAACAGGTGCATGGAGCAGAACAGCAAGGCCTGACACTGCTCAGAGCCACAAAGTAATGGGTTGGGATAGCTGCAGCTGGACTCATGTCCTGGTGCTGGGATGGAGCTGCTGCTGGGAGAAAGCTAGTGGGGGCAGGCAGGGGTTGTGGGTCAGGAGTGAGGGGCACTAGTGGGGCTATGGGTTGGGAGCGAGGGGCAAGGGCAGGGGCAGGGCACTAACATATCAGTGCTGCTCAGCACCCCACATCCTGGTGAGCAAAGCGGGCAGGAGCAGCTCTGTGACACAAAAACCCAAAAGCAAACACCAAAGTGAATATTAGAATTCATTTCATTATGATGATAGAGGCACTGGTAAGCTTCCAAATTGCTTTAAATTGTAAATATATCAATAAAACATTGCCCACCTGATCTCTATATATAGTGGCATTTCATTTTAATTGCGGAAGAACATGGATTTTGGGTATTTTAATTAAGAGACTTTTATCAGAGAATTAGCAATTTTTAAACAGGGAACACCAAGATCTCTGCTAGTGAGGAAAATGGCGGGACCCGGGCAGAGGAGCCTGCCCAGGGCCAGAAATGGGGACCTACCTGGAAGGCAAATGAGGTGGTTGAACTCCTGACCATTTGGGGCCAGGAGGACACCCTTCAACAATTTGAAGCAGGCCACCTCAAGGAGCACATCTGGGCAATAGCTGCCCAGATGGCAGATTGGGGACACCAGAAGACATGACAGCAGTGCCACTCGAAGGCCAACTGTGCAGCCACAGCCCACTGGCAGCTCGCTCTGCTGCAATGCCCATACCACAGACAAAGAGGGCACATGGTCCCTGTCCGGGTCTGGCAGGTGTGTAGCTAAGGGGCTGCCGGTCCAAGGGGGAAGATGCTGTCACAGGTGGCAGCAGATCACAGCCAGGCAGCAGCCCCCATTGCCAGACTGCTGTAGTGCGTAGAGGGTGCAGGGGCCACTCTAGGTTTGGGCTGCTTCAGCAGTCCAACTGGTGGCACAAGGAGCTATTGTCCTGTGGAAGAAGAGAAAAATGGAGTTGAATCTCCATTATGTGTAAGGGTGCAAATCATGTATTCAGCTTAGGCTATGGGGAAGTCAAAAGGACACGACCCAAAACTGCCAGACTAACACAAGACTGAGACCATCCTGTCCTAGTCTAGTAAAAAACCAAAAACTTAGCACAAAAGTAACCACAAACCAGCCTGCTGAGTCAGCCCAAAATGAGAAGTGACCCCTAAGGTTACAAGTTAGACGAGAAACCCTTAAAATCTGCTAACATTAAGATAAGATAGAAAAACATGCGCATTACTAACAAAGTCATGGCAAATGCTGATTGGTATCTGTCATTGCTATGCTTATGATGTCATATTTTCTATATGAATTCGCCTCACCTGTTGTATGGGGTCAGACCTCTTCACAATTCTCCAATTGTGTATGAGTCTGTCCAGAATGCATTCTCTAATAAACCAAGCTTCTGCTGACCTGACCTAAAGTTTGCTGTGTGTGTTTACCATGACAGTCCCCAGATACCAACTGAAGATACCTGCTTGCCCTCAGAAGCTCCTGAGGGCAAGTAGCCCTGAGCTGCTCACCAGGGCAGGTTTTTATATTGCTGGGGCCAGCACAGGTGCTGCCCCCAGCCTCTAGCTCCCCCTGGATGAAGAACCAGGGGGAGGTGGGCAGGGTCAGTTTGCCCCAAGTGGCACAATTTGCCTCACACCAAAGTGCATGTTCAGGCATGTGTGCTGAGGCACAAATCTCCAGCACAAATGTGTGCTGCTGCCATTTGAACTGCTGCAAGCACACGTGCCTGCATGTGTGGATGTGCCCTACTTTTCTGTGATTAGGATCATCATGTACTCCATCCTATGTGAATGATTATTCCTTTTAACCAGTACTGAGTTAACTTCAGATCCTTGATTTGGGACCCAGGCTGTCTGTGCTCCTAATTGTGTGCCATTAGAAGCTTAGCCATTGACTTCTTTAGACACAGGAGAGGACCACCATAGGCTCAGCTCTGCTTGCAAGGATCATACACAGCAAGGCAAGAAGGTGTGGGAAGTTTATTTCTACACAGTAGAATGCACAGTCTTCCAGGCAGGTGGGGTGCAGTCAACAATATTTGCTAGAGAAAAGTGTTTCTTAGGCTGCATTAAAGCACATGTTAATTACCTACATCAACCTAACTAAATCCTCCACTGTGTTGGAGGCCTCTGGGAGCAGAAGGCACACTGCTCTATGCAACCCTCTCAAAGAATTAGCTGCCTCAGAATTGAGCCTTTTTTGGTAAATATAGATATAAGATGATTTTGCCTGAACAGAACATAGCCATTCTCTATAGGTTTCTCTATCGTGGGAAAATCCTTCAGCAAGCATTATCTTCACTGGAGCATTTCTGTCAGGCATTTGCTACCATAGAAAAGTGTTATGAGGCATTAGGCAACAATCCAACTTGCAAATCAGTTCCCATATAGCTTTTAATAATTGATAAACACATGTATAAAGTGGCTTCCTAAAAACATGCAGCATTAAAGCAGGAGATGACTCTTGTTGTCTAAGTATTTGTATAAGAATGCAGTTGAAGGTAAATTATATTATATAAAAACTAACACCCAGTTAAAACAATGTTGTGGGAGGCTTTGTTTGACAACCAACATAAGAACACCATGGACTTTCCTCCATTTTTGAAGGAAAGCAAGGAAGGAGGTACTGCAGGATCAGAAAGTCTTCCAAAGCCAGTTTTGTGACATGTTGCATAAGAACACATTGTGTTGCCCCAGAATGCAATGCTAAATGTTGAGAAAAATAACGTTCTTTCTTTTGTGATCGGTAGATATAGATGAACCGAAATAACATCCCAGCCCAAATTCGAATCTTTTTTCAGCTTTTGGTACTAGGGCTTTCTTTTGGTGCATTATAGACAGCAGTGAAGTCTGGAGGCAGATCCAAAGCCTGAGAGGAGCTGATCTGTTGACCATGAAGGTGCCACCTTCATATAGCTGCTTTTTTGGAGTAGAACTGCAAATTAATATTCTGGGTTCTAAAGTTTCAAGTAGTCATTTTGGCAAAGACATTGAAATGTTGCATGTAAAACAGTTATGTCTTTGAGGACAGTTGAAAGGGTCAGCAAGTGCTGCTCATTAGAACTCTATAACCATTCCTTTATGTACCACCCTGAGATCTGATTTCTGAGCAGGTAAGTGAGAGTAAATCAAGAACTACTGGTACTTACTCTAAAAAACCTGTTACAGCAGGTTGCAATTCTACTTACAGTGAAAGTAGAATAAAAACAATTTAATGTTGTGAGGCATAACATATTTCATTTCCAAATGCCAAAGATGAAAGCACATTTTGAAACCTCACTATCATCTTTTAGGCTAGGGACAGAAGTTACACATAAACTGGTATAAGTGATTGGAAACTGATTTAAATCTGTAACACAACAGAAGTTCAGTGCACATAAGCTGCTTTCATAATGGCTGAAACTGGTTTAAGATAAACCTGGATGGATGTAGTATCAGACTTAATTGATTTAGGTTATATCAGTTTATTGAACTCCTGTTCTGGATCCCCGCCAGATTCAAGTTAACTTGCAGTCCCCCAGCATCCCAGGATGCTTTGCACCTCCCCTGCAACCTCCCCTGTTCAGGGTGGGCAGTCTAGCCTTGGCTCAAACTGTTTGCTCCAGCCAAGCAGGGAGGCATGCTCTAGTGCTCCTCAACTTTTGGCCTGGGCCACTGCAGGCATGTGGCTGCATTTCCAGAATCAAAAGTGAATGTCTGTTCACTTGCTTATTGGTTTAATCCACACAGTTTAGACTACCTTGCGAAGATTGAACTGATTCAGCCTCATGCTTTTTGACTGTCTGTACTTAACATTAAAGATGATGTTAGCAACGATTTAAAATGTTACTCAAAGGAAATCAAATATATTGCTGTTTTAAAGTAAAAAAAACGTTAAGCCTGTGCTAGGCTTAGCAAATTTTTAAACAAGCAGAAAGATTAGTTTTTGTTCAAGACAGTCTTCCTTAGGCAGCGTAGCCTTGACATTATGACATCCCAGTCCGCATAAGCACCTTCAAGATGTCGGGCTATTTCTTTCCCTGATTGGTAGCTCCCACGACCATGAAGTACACGCCAGTTGTCAAATGTTACTATGTCTCCTATGACAAAATTAGAAAAAACCCCCAACATATTACATGCTTTTATCACATTTCATTAAGTAACTGAATTAAATTAATTTATACCTGAATTTGTTGCTTATTATAATATGGCTTGCTCTATAGAGAACTAAGGGTTAGGCTGTGCTGGTGTACTCTACTGGCAAAAAGAAACCAGACAAGGATTTTAACTGAACTGTGCTCAAACGTACAAATATGTGCAGATATCATCTCCATCAAAGTTCATGGCTGCCGGTGTTGAATAAGAGTTTAACTGATTGCACAGATTGGTAAGAAAGGAACCCAGTGGGAAATATTAGTCAAAGAATTAGAAACTGTTAAAAAAAATGTTTACAGAAAATGGGACTGTATTTCTCTTTCCAGATAATGGGAACTTATCAATAAGTCAAGCCTACAAACGTCTTAAGGGAAAGGCTACACTTGAATAAAATAATAAGAAAGTAAGGTTGGAAGGGACCTCACAAGGTCATCTACCTCAGCCCCTTGCTCATGGCGGTATCATCCCTGACTAAACCATCCCAGCCAATTGTTTGTCCAATCTGCTCTTGAAAATGTCAAGGGATGGAGATTCCACAACTTCTGTAGGTATCTTGTTCTGAAGCTTGACCACCCTCATAGTCAAAAAGCTCCTCTTCATCACCGCAAAGAACAAGGGATAAGTGGCAAATGACAATGTATGGGATTGAGCATAATCACTTGCTAAGCAGTTATTGAGTAGTTGCTATTCTCATCACTCGATGAGTGGCTCCATGAATTATTTAGTAGATTCTGTTCAACCCTGCCTCAGTATGGAATTACCATTTCTTCATCAGCATTTCTGTGATGTTCTTGCCATACTTTGTGAAGCACTCACATAAATTAATAACTTTATCTTCATAACACTCCCTATGAGTTGAGGGAAGATAATGTTTTACATTTAAGGAACAGAGAGATTAAGGGTAAAATTGTCATGAATACTGACAATTTTTTGGTATGTAACTATAAAAGTTTATGCCTTGATTTTCAGGGATAGATAGTATTTTTCATAGCACACTATCATTTCAAAGCACAACTCTCATTCAGTTCAGTTGCAAAATTGGGTAGTCCTGCAATCTGGCCCCAGATATTTCACATCAGGCACTCAGAATATGAGGAACACTCAATGGGTGTGTCTACATGAGATGCTTATTGCGCAGTAGCCTAATAACACTACACAGTAGTGTGCAGGCAAAAACTGTGCTAATATGCTACTGTGCAGTAGTATTAGGCTACTCTGCAGTAAGCATCACTAAAAACCTGTGTGCTGGTGCTACCACGCAGTAGCTCTAGTTACTGCACATTTAGTTAGTACTTCATTAAGCAAGTACTAAATTGAATGCACAGTAACTACTGCACATTAATGAATGTGTAGATGTGCCCAGTTAGTACCTAATTATGGATATTTGGATTTACACAATTTGCCTGCCACCACACAACATCTCTGTGGCAGATGTTGAGATGGTAATCTGATTCTCTGGGACAGCATTCAACTTCCTCAACCATAATTCCCTCTTTACTCATCTTTTAACCCCCTGCCTCATTTCCTATATACCTTCCAGCTTCTATAACAAATTAAACTGACAACAAAGTTTTTCTTTTTGCAACCTTGGTTTATGAAAGAAACAAGAGAGCTATAAGAAAATATATAATTATTTACATTAAATGTTGTATCATAATGAATGACAAAGAGATAAGGGTGTATGCCGTTCTCAGCTTTTGAGTGATTCACTTGGAAACCTTACAGCTAGAGACAGAAGTTACACATAAACCAATTTAAGCGATCAGCAGGGATCCGGAATTTTGGTTTTCTCTAATTAAAAAAAACCCCTCAATTTTTTTAGTTAAAAATGTAACCCAAAATCCATATTTTTCTGTGATTAAAAATGAAACACCAGTAATACATACATATATATGTATGTATATATGTGTGTGTGTGTGTGTATATATAGTGGTGTTTTATTTTGATCATGGAAAAATGTGGAGTTTGGGTTACTTTTTTTAACCTGAAAAATGGGGATTTTTTTTTATCAGAGAAAACCAGGATCCCTGATCAGCAAATGGTTAAACCCTGTAGCAGAACAGAAGCTCAGTGTACATAAACCAGTTTCAAAATGGATGAAACTGGTTTAAGATAAACGTGGTTGAATGTAGTATCAGACTTAACTGTTTTGTGTCAAAACGGTTTATGAAACGTCTGCCCCAGACCCCTTCCTGGTTCACGTTAAGTTATAGCCCCCAGCATTTTGCAGCCCTGGGCTGGGCTGGGCTGGGCTGTCTGGTCCAGAGAGCAGAGCTGGCCCTGCCCCTCTGTTCCCTAGCTGGAGCAGTGAGGGATGGCTGATAAGAGGGTGGGCGGGGGAAACTTGGCTAAGTATGTAGCCCAGACTGCTGGCGGGGGGGAACTGCCCCCTCCAGGCAAACCCCATGGGGTCTAGGACCAGGGGGGAGGGGTTAAACCCCCCCCCCTTACCCTGCTCAAACTTACTTCTTGCTGGGACTGTGGACTATAAATCCCAGAGGCACCTGGAAGCAGGAAGAGGAAGTGATGAACAACACTGCAGAGTCCGGCTGCTCTGATTTGGGACTGCAAATTCCAGAGACCTTGGGGGCAGCAGGAAGAGGAAGTGAACACACAACCTGAGAGCCATGCTCTAGCGCCCCCCAGCTTCTAGCTTGAGCCACTGAGAGCATGTGGCTGCATTTTCTGAATCAAAGGTTAATGTCTGTTCACTTCTGTTTCAATTTAATTTGTGTAGTTTAGACTAACCTGCAAAGACTGAATTGGTACAGCCTCAGGTTGTCTGTACTTAGTCCACATATCTTTTAATTTAATATTTTGGATGTTATACAAATATAAGTTTGATTAGTTTATTTTCTGGTAGATGGACATCTGAAAAAGAAATTGAGTTACAGTAAATGACCGTCAAATACAGCAGCGAAAAGAAACAGTGATTCATGGGAGTACTGAGATTCATTTTTGGTAACAGCATATTAAAATATATATTTTTTTAGGCTAAGGCTTGGGATAAATCTTTACTTACTTTAAGTACAAGTAATTTGTTCACTGACCTGGTTTCATCTTATAGGTAACTTTATGTTCTGTGCTGTTTAGTAGATTAACAAACTCCTTCAGAGCTGCATAGAATGGCTGCACCTTTTCAGCAGATATGTCAAACACAGTGTCTCGTGTTGCATTATTATAATTGATACGATCCATTTCACCTCTGTCATTTATTCTGTGTGAGAGAGAGAGAGGGAGAGAGACAGAACTTTTTACATCTTGCTTTTGTTTTGGTAATAACAGATTTCTTTTCCCCTTGAAACTGCTGACTGAAAATTGAAAATTTTGTAATGAAATGTAGTGCTGGGACAAAGTATTATTTATTATCACAGATAATAAACATATTATGGGGTGTAATAATTAACGCTAATCTGGAAAAGAGCTAAATCAGAAGCACCTGTATTCTCATGTCCTTTTGAAAGTTGCACCTATATTCTGTCTCTATATATTTCAAATGTTGTGATTCATAGATTTTACAGTTGGAAGGTTGCATTATTACCAAAACCTAACCTCCTAACAACATCACCTCATGTGACTTAAAGGTTTTCCATCCAGGTCCTTCAAAACTTGGTGCCGCCTCAGCTCTATGCACCTAGGCACATTCACCTCCTTTATAACTCCTAACTTCTATTTGGACCTGTGACTGATATCAAGAGGTTGTTCTGGTTGCTTTCATTTCTTGGGGAAGTGAAGGAGTGTAGGAAGAAAGGAAAGAAAGTTGGGGCATAACACAAATGTAATATAATAAAATAAATACTACTTGGCACTTGAAGTTCAACATAAAATAATTAATGAAACAATAATTAAGGACCATGATGGAATGCTATGTTACCACGAGGTGGCAGTCCCAGACCTTCTAATATGTCTTCATGCACGAGAAACGCTGAGAAAGGCAAACTGAACTTTTTAGTACAACCAAACTCTTGATGTGTAATCCTGCAATTCTTGGTGTCTGACTACAAGTTACCAGCAGTATGGTTTTGGAATTCTGCTAGAAAGAATTGTGTTTGAATATTACTCACTGTATTATCTTCTGTTTGGACTGCATAGAAAAGTCACAATAATCAACGCCAACATCTGTGAAATCTACTAGAGTAGAGGAGAGGATCTGAAAGGCTTGAGGGTTTTGCTGCTTTAGCTTCCTGGAAACATGAAATCCATCTACCACTTCACTTTCACCTCCAGCAGTGGTTTGTTTTATACAGTGAAGAAACTGAACCTGTAATAAATTAAGACCCGATTGCAAGAAGAACCACATAAATATTTAATAATCAATATTACTGGTTAACTCATTTGCCCTGCAATTTAAAATGATCCTAAAAAAACTAAGAACCGTTTCCTCAATGTATAACTGCAGTTTCACACCAATACAACACGATTATTACTATGGATAAAAAGAGATTAACAACTTTGCTAATTTGGCTTAGAGTATTTGTTGTTTTCACACAAGCACGCAGAAGCCATATCTATACAGTAAACATAGTGCACTCAGTGGCAGTAGTCTCGAGCGTGCTATACTTCCATAGCTATTTCTGTCTGGCACTTCAGACAGGCACTGCTGAGTAACAATGCGAGTTAGTCCACCCTACGTACAGTTATTCTGATAGTGACTCAAGGATGATTAACTGTCAGAACAGTGTTCTATAAGATGAAGTGTAGGCTAGACCTGAGGTAGTTCTTAGGCAAAACACCTGAGAAAATCTTTCATTTACCATATGTAGGAACAGATTAGAGATGATTGTTTTTCAGAGAATCACATTTCTCCCCCTCCAACTTCTCCATATCTATCTTAAAATATGGAGCCCAGAACTGCACTCAGTACTCTTGATGAAGTCTACCCAGGGCCAGAGGTACTCTCACCTCCTGTATTTTATACCTAATACTGTGGTTAATTCAGGATAAAGTTACAGTCATTTTTTTGCAACTATGTCACAAAATGTCAGACTCAAGTTGAATCTGTGATTTATCAACCCCGCACCAACCTCCAGGATTTTTCTAAATGATACTGCTACCCAGCTGGTTATCTTTGGGCCATCTACAGGAAACATTTACTGCGCAGTTGACTAATTAACTGTGCAGTAAACATCTCAGCATCTACACATGCACCCCTATTAGGGTGCACAAAACTAATGAACTCCACAGCAGGGTAGTACTTGCATTTACAAGTATTATCCCATTGCAGGGTTTTTTCATGCTCAGCAGTGCATGTGTTGATGCTGGTTGGGACACAGTGCCAGGGCTGCCTGCTGGCTAGCCCCGCACTGAAGTACCCTCATACTTCAGCCAGCCCCTCCTCTGCACACTGAGCCTGGCAGGCCAGGCCCTCTGGGCCCCCTGCCATCCGGGACTTTAGCACCCTGTCCAATGTGCTGCAGTTTGAGCACACATGTAAACCATGTACTTGAGAGCTTCCCAGGAGCAATAAACTGCTGCGGATTAATGGCATGTGTAGATGCATCCTTCCATTCTATATTTGTGCATTTGTGTATTTTTCCCTATGTGTAGCATGGTGCACGTGAGCTTTGAACTTCATTCTGTTGTCTCTAGTCCAGCTCTCCAATATATCAAGACTCCTTTGAATTATTTTCTTATCCTTCAAAGTGTTTGCAATCCTTCTGTTTCATATCATCTGCAAACTTGATCAAGAAGCTCTCTCTTCCAGCATACCTTCAGAATGCAGCCCTGTGGAACCCCACTTTAAAGCCTCTTGCCATTCTGACAGTCATCTATCTATAACGTATCTATAATGCTGACACCCTTTGCTTGAGGTTACTGAGCCAACTGTATATCCAACTTAGTAATTTTATCTAACTCTTGTGGGAATGTTACATGGGGCTTTATCAAAAGCCTTTCTAAAGTTCAGATATACTATGTCTACTGCATTCCCTTGATCCACTCAGCTAGTTATTTTGTTAAAGGATATCAATTTGATTTAGCATGATTTGTTTTTAAAAACTCTGTGTTTGCTTTTAATGATCAATCTTTCTTTCCTTTTTCAGATGTTTACAATTAACTTTATAATTTGTTCCTTTAACTTCCTGGGCATTGAAGTCAGGCTCTCATTCCTTGGGTCCTCTTCTTTCCCTTTTTTAAAGATGCGAACTATGTTAGTAGTTTTCTAGTTCTCTGGAACTTCATCCATCTCCCATAACTTTGCAAATATTATTGCCAGTGGCTCTGAGATCTCTTTTGCCTGGTCTTTCAGTATCCTGGGATGAATTTCCTCAGGCCCTACCAAATTAAATTAATTTAAATGAATGAAAAGCTCACTGATGTGCTCTTTAGTTAACATGACCTTTTGCCTTTCTTGTTCTTTGTCCACATTCTTTTTGTTAGCTGTCTGGTTGTATATTTTGTAAAGACCAGGGCAAAAGGACCATTGAGCAGCTCCGCTCTCCCTTCATTTATTAATAGTTGGCCACATAGTAGTGTACCCATAGCTTCCCTGGTTTTTCTTTTCTGTACAACATATTTAAAAAATTAAAAACTTCTTGTTGGTTTTAATTTACTTCATCAGGTGTAACTCACTTTTTACCTTTGCTTTCTAATTTTGTCACTAATTTTTGCAATTTTTTCCTTATGTTTCCTTAGCAACTCCCAATCCTTCTGCTGTCTGTAGATTGACCTCTTGATGTTTGAGGCATCTGAGAAGCTCCTTTTATAGTCATATTGGTGTCCTTATGCTTCCATCAGGTAGACTTCTTGTCTAACCAATATGACTAGGCTTCTAATTTGTGTAGGACTTAGTAGGACTTCATGATCCTGAGTAAGCCGATAGTAATGATTCCATTAAAAATTCCAAGGGATGCAAAATGAGAATGTAGCTTTATGTTTCAAAGAAAAGTATAATCTTTCTAGAACTAAGAGTAATTTTTTTCAGGGTCTTGAATAGAAAATTGAATATGTGAGATCAAAACTTGGGAAAACTAAGGATATTTTTACATGAGATTTCTAAAACTGATCCTGGTCCATTTATGGACATATTTTCTGTTACTCTTTATTAAAGGTCTTTCTAAAGTATTCAAATACTATTATAATACCTAGTAAATTAAAGTGATCATTTATTGTGGATCTATATAGTAAAAATGTTTCAGCATGCTTAAAAACTATTTTTGTTTTGTACAGGTATTTTTTCTTTTAATTGAAAAGACTGCTTTTTTTATGGTTGCGTGTGATTTTTGGCACAGATAAGATAGTGAGCTAAGTCACATCTGTTTCCTATTACTGAAGTACCACTCTACTCTTATTCTACATTAACCAACAGCATCTAAATGAGTTTTCAACAGGTGACACATTAATATGAAATATTTGGCTCTTATTCAGGAAAAGATCATGTTCATCTGTTCATTTCATTAAGAAAACAATTGCTTCAAGTCTTGGTGAACATGACGTGGGGGAAGGGGATTCCAAGTATGAAATATTAAAGTACAAACATTTGCTGTAATATCTTGGTTGGTTTTTCTTTTTCTTTTTTTTGGCATGTATGCTTTAGTTCTGTAGTGAACTATATGGACGGTATTAAGAAATCATGGTAAATATGACTGATTGGGTAAAACATTTTTCCTGTTATCAGTTTAAAGTTGTTGCATTCCAGTTTCATAGGACGGGTCATTGTTTTCTATTGTGAGGGGAAAAATACATAGAAATACCTTATTTGCCTTATCCACCTATTAATCAATTTAGCATCTCATTCACATCTCCTTTTATTTGATTTCTCTCTGAATGAAACTCATTTACACTAAATTATCAAAGCTGTATAAATTACTTAGATCCTTAAATTCCACTGGTTTAATGGAAGAGGGCTGGCCATATGATCTAGGTGGTTTTAGAAAAAAAAACTCCCTGCCCTAAATTTCCAATATATCTACATACAAAAGCAAAACTAGGGCTCTATTGTTTTTCTATGCCCATGTCTGTACTTTATCTGTTGCTGCTGTCTCATTCTTTAAATAAAGTGACCATAATTGGAGAGAATGCAAGTGAAATTCCCTATTAAACTAAATAACAGCATTGTAATACATTCCATGTTTTACTTTATCTCTCTCTCTCTCTCTATATATATATATAAGTGTGTGTGTGTGTGTATATAGCTAGCTAGATAGATAGATAGATATAGATATCTATAGATAATGTTTTATTTTTGGACTGCATATTTAATAGACATTGGGCATGTCTACATGTGACGCTACATCGCTGTAGCAATGCACTATGGTGATGTAGCATCTGTTGGGTGTACACGTGACCAGCAGCTACTTTGCCATAACAATGCTCTCCCCAAGTATAGTGTGCCACTTTGGAGAGCTGCTAAAAATAACCATGTGCCGTGCATACGGCACAGTCTGGGCTGTTACTGAGCTGTGATTTAGAACTTCCAAATGGAAGTACTAAATCACAGCGCAGTAACAACATTGTCATAGCGACACATGTAGACGCACTCATATTCAACTAAAATTTTACTGAGTAATTACAGTTAATCTAGTTCTTAGCTGCATATTTGTCAAAATTTATGTCCATTTGTTAATAGCTATTCATTTGGCTGGTATTGTTTTCTCTGGAGTTCTTTGCACTAGTTCTGATTTGCTTAAGTAATGTTGTGTCATCATATAACCATCTTTTTTTCTTTTTAAATAATGCATATTCCACACAATACCAGCACTATTAAGGATCCTTGTTTTCACTGAAAATGAGCAATTTCTCTTTGTTCTTTATTTTTTTTCTATTGAACTTCTAGCGTATGAGAGAACTTGACATTTTATCCAATAATTAGGTAGTCTCCTTAATAGTTAATTGTGAAGGACTTTGTCAAAGCTTTTTGAAAGTCCAAAAAAATTAGATCTACTGTTTCACAGTTTGTTGACTCCTGTTGATTCACTTGAAGCATTCTAGAAGATTGGAGGACCACTTTTTCCCCATAATGAACTTTTGCTGTTAAAAAAAATAAAAAATCAATAACCTATAACACATGAAAGTAAGTATCACTGATGTGTACTCTCTTTGAAACTTCTCGTATGCTTTCATTTTGTCTGATTTAAGAAATAGATTTAGAAAAATATTATCTTAAATGTGGTATATTTAGTAAATTACTTTCAATTTTTTAAAGAGAGTGAAGGTATAACTTGACTAGCCTTTAAGTACTACTAAAAAAGCATATTAGAGAACCCTTTTTTAACCACAGAAGATATAATGGATGGAAGCTGAAGTGAAAGAAATTCACTTTGGATACAAGATGTAGTTCTCCCCACACTAATTCATGACTGATTTGCCATCAGAACAGCTTCCTAAAGGAAGGGATGAATTTTACCATCATTTGGAGTCTGTAAAAAAGCACAAGCCATTTCTAAAAGAGATTCTTGATTTCAGGCACAAGCTGTTGTACTTTAATGCGTTCACTTATTTATTAGAAAATCAGTTATTTTTACTACTGTAGGAATTAATCTATGAATTTACAAAGTTAAAAAATCAATTTCATATTCATCCAATTTGTTATGCATCAGACATATTACCCCCTGTTCTTTTTCAAACTGTAGGACTACTTGTGTTGTCCATGTTGCTCTGTGGAAAAGTCAGTGGGTTCTCCTTACCCCAGGTGGATGTTGCAGAACAGGATAATCAGTGTGAAAATTTAGCTTCCCAGTTGTGTAAGCCACATTGTTAGCATCCATTTTGTCTTGCACTTGCCAAGTAGGTCTTTACAGTGAAAGAAAAAGAGAAGCAGCATACGTTAAAACAGTCTGACACTTAACCAGGCAGTGGAATCTTGATACAAAAAGCTATTCAAAATCTACTGGATATAATATTATTATAATGATAAAGGAATAATGAGGCTCCAGTGTGATAAACTGGCTATTTCAGAAACAGTGCAACAGAAGTGATTCTTTTCTAAATGAGTTTAGATGTACATGCTCCAATGTGGGAGGGGGAGGAGTGAATTAGATAAGTCAGCTGTTGTGGTCTACTGCTGAACTTACTTCCCATCCTTTTCTAGGAAAAAGTTCTAGAGCAGTGATTCTCAGTCAGGGTGTCTTGAGATCCTTTCAGGGGTGTTGCAAACTGCCACGCAGTGTTAGCACTGTTAGGTGTGCAAACATGATGCACAAAATAAAATCAGTAATTTCAAATGAGAATCCACAGTGTTAAAAGAAATTCTGACCTGTTGCAGTCTTTCTGAGTTCTTTGCAACAAAAAAAATTTGCTGTATTATTATCCCATAGTCAAAAAACGAGTGAAAACTAAGAGCTAGCATTTTTAAGGGGTGCCTTGATCTTAATAAGGGGTGCCCTGAATCTAGAAAGGTTGGAGAACCGCTGCTGTAGAGGGCTTTGCTGGGCCAGCATTCAACAGAAGAATGGGACAGACCTGCTGCTGTTGTGAACCAGTATAGTACTACCACTAGGGTTACACAAGTTTCAGGGAAGGCAGAAATTTTTAAATATTTTTTAGTTTTGCAATTTTGTTCCCTAGGCTGATCTGTACTACCCACGAAATGTGGACTCATCACAGATTATTTTCCTTTCTCAACAAATGTTAATATTTTAAATTATAGGAGGAATAACAGTGTTCTTTATAAGTTTTTCTTACCATTTGTAAATATTCCCTTTAAAAGAAAAAGATCTGGATGAAAGACATCTAGAGATATATATTTTTCCTTTTCACTGTCTGAAAACAAGTTCCATTATTTTTGTTCTCTATTTTTCAGTACATTTCAAGAGGGATGAACTAATATCAACAAGAACGTCTTTCTGACAACAACAGCAAATTGTAAGTGGTAAGGTAGCTGAGTACAAGGACATGCAGACATCACATTGCAATGCAGTCAAAATATGTTTCAAGTGACATTCCATGCAGAGTCTAAGGCCAAAAACCACATGTTCTAGTTTGCACAGAGTTCATACAACTAATTACAGCCCCCTCCAAATGCATAACATAGATCCAGACATTTGTCTGTGAAGTGTAAGTCAACATATGCAATCCATGTAATCACTGAAGAAGAAATGATTTATAAAGAAAAATATGAAAACATTTTCCCTTGTGAATTAGTACAGATCAATTTACAAGAGAGAAACTATGTGAAACATGGAATAATGTGCCTTTCATAAAAAGTCCAAAATAAATTTGAAATCATAGCTCAAAATGATTTATATATACATAGTATATACAAACCTTTGATTTGGGGCTAAGATTTTTTTTAAGAATGTGAACGATAAAAAATCTTAAAAATAGACTGAGAAAATTATTGGGGGGAAATATCTAAATATTGACAAATGGGTTTAATTATCTGCAGGAAATTCATTTGATTGTGGTACAGTATGTATTCATCAGCATGTGACTTCAGTTCTTAAATATGCTAGCCTCAACCACATTTTCAGTTTCTAATTTTAATGTGTTCTCATGCTCATCATTATTGTTAATAGTAGCTTTGTTTGGTATCTCTTTAATTAAATAGGCTCCAAAGACATTTAAAGATTCCAATGCAGATTTAATCCATTGCAACTGTTTTGCTTCTGAGACTCTATATACAACTGATAAAATAAAAATACTCTTCAGAATTATTGTGACATTTTACAAAAACAGTTAGCTTTTTCATCCTGTTAAACAAGATTGTGCTATGGGAATTAATCTACTGGAACATTCCTTCCATGCAAGGAGATTGTATCAAAGATCAAATTACTCACTTATAGTCAACCTTGATTAAATTCACAAAGCTACGCTAATGAAATGTTCAGCTTGAAAATGTAAAGCATGGAAGTTAGGAAAATCAAACCTTAAGTTAAAGAAGGAGTTGAGCTACAGAGGGAGCTGCCACAACTTGAGAGTGTAAATAATAAGGGAAGAAAACGTGGAAAATCCCAGACTTTCATCCTTCAACACAGAGCAGATTAGCCAGGAATAGTTTATGGATCAAGAATAAAGGTCAGATTGAGTTGCATGGCCTGCACAGCAGGAAAACTGGCACTGCACAGGTACAGCAATTTTCTGTTACGTGGCAATGTGTGTGCAGCCTACCTGAGAAGAGAATCCAGTCTGGCAGCTATGATGTGAGTTTTGGGAACCATTTGCATTGAAATTTGAAACCACACTGAAGTCACCTGGTTTTGTGCTTTATGACCAATTTGAAATTCAAGCCACATTCACTGACCAGTTCTGGAATCCAGGCCAAGCCCAGAGCAACAGTAGCAAGTTTTCGTATCAGAAATAGGCAAAACAGCATGAGGCAGTAGGAAAGCATAATAAAAATGTAGAAGTGTTTGACTCACAGGAAAGTAGCATATTGAATTTCTGATTTGATAAGAGGTACCCAAGAAATGAAGAAAGAATTCCATTCACTTGTATTGCAGCCGGTCTCTTTCACTTCCAGTGAAAGGACTCTCTTTGTTTCTTGCCGATGTGCAATAATCTTCACATTTTATCTTCCCTGCTCAAATTAATGATTTTAAACCACAACAATCTGCCTGTCTGTCATAGCTTTAATCAAAAGCCTGAGTCCTTGGCCCTATGATGGCTGCTTTGTGCTGTCAAAGTGGCACAAGTCTTTATCTATCTATCTATCTATCTATCTATCTATCTATCTATCTATCTATCAGTAATGGTAGCTGAGCTGGCCTACTGATGATAGGTAGATAGATAGATGATAGATAGATGCCAGCTCAGCTGCCATTACTGCTGGATTCTACCTTATGCTGAGCAGAGATATCTCTCAGGTCACCCTTTCCCTGATGCAGGGGTCTGGCTAGATCATCTATTCACCCTGAATTCAGGAAAGACTCTTGGGGGTTGTAGTCATTTATGTTCAAATTTGTCTAGAGCACTGGCTGCCCTAAAGCTCAAGAAGGTATAAAGGAGACAAACTACATGAGCAGAGGTAGGATGGACCACAGATGGAGTCTTGCGAATATGAATAGTTTTGAAATCTTCTCTGAAAAATGTTCTTACAATCTCCATCTTCAGTATTTATACTATTATTCATGGACCTAAGCCCAAATGCTTATCTAGAAATCGCTATCTTTTCCTATTGCAACAATCTGTATCATCTGGGAAATGCACTTTGTAGCATTTTGCTATGTCATTCTCCTAAAACAGAGCCAGTTTAGTTTTAGGAATAGAAAGTCCTCTTAGCTTATTACCCAGCACATTGTACACTGTGCTCCCAGATCACCTGGTAATGGCATTTTTCTACATGTGTAATAAAATCGACAGTAGTTTATTTAAAAGTTTATATGCATCAAATGGATATATGTGTAAGATTAAAGACTAGTGATTCTTCTGTCATTTGTGAGAGAATCTGTAAACAGGCTGAGATATTTGTTTTCTTTGGCAAGGTTACCAATTTGAAAAGTATGCCTTTATTTATGGTGTTCGTTAGGCTGTGGGCTTGAGTGCTAGGAAGACAACAAGGATTTATTAGATTTTTTGATTTTAGTTGTAAAAATGCACATAAGCAGTAAGAAACTTATTTGTTAGGGGACAAAAAAGTCATAAAGTGATGGTGCAGTCTGTTACTAAACAGCACAATCTTAGGGCCTTATTAGAAAACGTACAACTGAGCTAGATACACAAATGCCAACATGAGATGTTAAAATAGCCTAATAATAGTTCATGTCTGAAGTTGTAACTTATGGGTGGGGTAGGGAACATGCAAATGTAACCCAAGAAATCCTCAAGGGATAGAAATGAATAGTTATAGCTTAAATTAAATTCCCTCTGGCTATGATTTCTTAATCAAGTTCCCACTACAAATGACAGCCAAACCATGGAACGTTCCCCCTTTATAAACTTTTGGAAAATATTACTGGATTCTTTCAGCACGTGCATATAAATATGGGAAAATGGACGAAAATCAATATATAAATCTTGAAAAAATCTTTAATATGTGTTAACCTATATTGCCTAACACAGACAATAGGTAGTTAAATTATATTGATACAATTATGCTGCTGTTTCCTGAAATACTTCCAACAAATCATATTAAACATACATAGCTATTTTCCAGATTCTAAAAATGACTTTTGATAATTTATTAAAACAAGAAAGTAACATAGGATAACATTTGCTCCTGATCAGGAGCCTTTCCATCTTGTACACCCCACTTAACTATTCTATTGGTGGTTTAAATCTTGCATAAGCTTTATGTGGGGCCCTCTATTCAGGGGTTGATTTTATTCATGATTTTTATAACACAGTTACTAAGCACAATCTTTGTTCTAAATCTCTGTTCTAAAAGTTAAACCTCAAGAATTACTATTCAAGCACTCACAAATGAAAATCCAAATAGGCTGGTAAGGGAAGCCACGACATTAAAGATGGTAAAAAGTAGGGAGAGATGCACCTTTTATAAGCTAACTGAATTAGGGATGCATGTGCTACTTCATCAGGTGCATCTACATTTTTGCAGACTATTTTTGGAGATTATTGTGGACTATTGACCTTCAAGTGGAATTAAAATCAGTAAAATCAACAGGCAGGATACAGAACAATGGATGGCTCTTTAAACATCCAATAATATACAAAAATAGACTCATCAATCTAAAATCTTCTGAAAATTTCACTCTAACATGGCAAGTTCTATATTGTCCCATAGGCTGGGTACAGACATTCAGGGAGGTTATGGGAGGATGGATAGATTGGGTGGCCATTTTAAACTCTACGGTAAATCAGGATGAGAGGGGCTAGGAGTGGGGTTGGGGTAATTGTGGGGACAAGCAGGATCAGGGGGTTCATGGGGGGGTTCAGGGATTTTTGGGGGGTGAGATGAGGTCTG
>NW_005841965.1:497776-499016 GCF_000455745.1 Alligator sinensis
AGAATCTATTAGGGGGATTGGGGTGGTTAAGGGGCAGGTGGGATTTGTGGGAGGGTTCAGGGGGGTAAGTGGACTCTGTGGGAGGGATCAGGGGGCAGGCAGCATCTGCAGGGGGGTTGGTGGGATCAAGGGGACTCACAGGGTCCAAGGGGAGGATGGGGCAGTGCAATTCTGTAAGGGGGTCTAAATGGGCAAAGACCAATTACAGAATCAAGACTTATGTTAAAAGTATGTTGTAGCCTATCTAGACAAATTGGTTTGATTGGAACCATGTTTAAATGCTGTAAAAGTATCCATGAAAGCAAACTAAGGGGGATCATGATCAGTATTTTAGTGGTGTTGTGTAGGGTGGGGTAGTAGGGTAAATATGATTCAACATTTACATCAGTGATTTTGCAGAAAGCATAAAGCCACTGCTGCAAAAATTGTGGATGTGACACAACCTGGTAGAGTGAGAAATGATGAGGACAGCAGTTGGAGCAATCTGGATTTCTTAGTAAACTTGATCTTCACAAGCAAAATGAATTTAATACAGCTAAACTGAAGTTATACACGCAGGAACTAAATTATGGACCAGAAATATGAAATGGGGAAAAGTACTGATTCTGAAAAGGATTTAGGGATCATAATGGATGAGTAACTCAATGTGAACTTGCACTGTAAGGATGTGGCAGGAAGGGCTATGTGATCCTTGGATGTAAAAGGAAGGAACTTCTAAGGTGACTTGTACACTTTGGGCGCATCCAGATGAGCATAGATGTACCTCTTGCCCCATTTCAAAACCCTTTGAGATGGGCAAGAGGCATGTGTGGAAACAAAAAAATGTTCCCTGCGCTGCAGGTTTGCAGTGCGGTGAGAAAACTAGATCCCTGGATATCCAGGGGCCTAAAAAGCGGAAGTTAAAAAAAGAGGGGCAGGGCATGGTCTGAGGCAACCAGAGGCTGGGTCCCCCACAGAGATGCTCTGGCTGCCAGAGCGTCTCTATGGTTGGCCCTTGCCCTGGTGCTGAACACATAGCCCCAGGCTGCGTGTTCAGCACCAGGGCTCTAGTGCCATGAATAAGGGGTTGGGGGGGCTGGAGGAGGGGAAAGGGGACCATGGGGGGGCCCCCCCCCAGCCCCACCTACTTTCCCCAGCCCCCCTACCCCTGCTCTGCCTGGCCCTACCCCCCGCCTGCCCCCTGAGCCCGCCCAATCCCTGCTATACCCCTTCCCCCCCCAACCCCCAAGGCCCGTGCTCC
>NW_005841965.1:500024-503670 GCF_000455745.1 Alligator sinensis
GCAGCCCCCACTGCCAGACTGCTGCAGTGGATAGAGGGTGCAGGGAACTGTCAGGGCTGTTTCAACAGTCCAGCTGGCACAAGGGGTAGTGTCCCCAGGTACCAATTGGCTGGGCCTCAGAAGCTCCTGAGAGCGAGTAGCCCTGAGCTAGTTGCCAGGGCAGCTTTTTATACTGCTGGGGACAGAACAGGTGCTGGCCCCAGGCTCTGGCTCCCCCTGGCTATAGATCCGGGAGGAGCCAGGTAGGGTTATCTTGCCCCAACTGGCACAATTTTCTCCACAACAAAGTACATGTCCGAGCATGTGCGCTAAGGCAAAAATCCCCGGCTCAAATTTGCACCACTTCTATTTGAGCTGCTGCAAGCGCACATGCTTGCATGTGTGGACGCGCCCTTTGAGGCATATAGATCTGGGGGCTGCATTAAAAAAGGATGTTAAAAATTGGAGATGGTGCAGAGAAATGATTTGAGGACTAGACACAGGGTGCAGGCAGAAGTGCATATCCTCTGTCTAACTCATGGTGCTTCACAGAAAGTGCCATGAGTTAGACCAATCCTCCCAACTCAACAGACATTAGCTGTTGGGTCAGAAGGGTCAGGGATTGAGCTCCAATTTGGAGCTGATGTAGGGAGAGAGGCTGCATCTCTGCATCCTCTTTCTCTAGAAGGGCTATCCGCATGGTCAAAGGCATGGAGGATAAGCCATATGAGGAGAGACTCAGAGAACTGGACCTGTTCAGCCTAAGTAGGAGAAGGTTGAGAGGTGACCTGATGGCTGCCTACAAGTACATCAAGGGAGAACACAAAGATCTGGGGAGCAACTCTTTAGGAGGGCACCTCAAGGGAGAACAAGGACAAATGGACATAAGCTTAGAGGGCAAATTCAAGCTACACGTAAGGAATAACTTTTTCTCTGTAAGGGTGTAGCATGAACTGAACTAATGTAGCTGATGTTAACATAGAGTTTAATAATAGTGAAATATAACCATGTTGGTCTTGTCCTGTAAGCAACTTTAAAACTCCATTTTGTATCCCTCTGCTTGACATAAGTGAATAAACTCTGCATAGCTTTTATGTATGTGTGCGTGTAAAAGGGTGAATGGTGAGAGAATATCATAGAGGTGGGAGAAGAATATTTAACTGTTTATGTAAGCAACAAGGTGCCAAATGTAAGTTACCAGTCAGTAAACTAATTAAAGAATGGCTGAAGAATCCCTTTTAGGTCTAGGGCACAAAGAAGATAACAGGGAGAAGGAATGCACCCATCCTGCCAGATGGGCAGCAAGAACACTCCAAGGCTGAGATAAGCTGAAGACAAAAGAAGAACCACAAAAACAGAAGCTGGGTATGGAAAAACCCCAAAGCACTGAAACAAAGAATGCCAATCCCTATAAAAGGACACTTTGAAAATGCCAAGTTGGGTGAGTCTCTTTCTCTACTGCTGTTTCACCGGAGCACAGATGCATCTGTTCACCCCACTCCAGCTGTTATCTTCCAATATGCTATCTTCAAATCATCATCATCTACTCAATCAGCCCGGGTTGGCCACCCTGTGCTAATATTGAGCAACTGTTGCTGGTAACTATATCTGGTGTATGTGTGGATGGAATGGTTTTGTGTATGTGCATGCCTGTGTGTAATGATGTTTATGATGATTTGTGTGTGTTTGTATGAATGGTGTGTCCGAACCTCTACGTCTAACTCATGTAATCAATAAACGCAGCACCTTGCCTTATCCCCCTTTATAAAACCTCGCTTGTAATTTAAGTAATTAGCAATTTAAGTAACAAGGGTCACTAGGATCTGGAACACACTCCCACTATAGGTGGTGCAGTCACCATCATGGGAGGTGTTCAAGAAGAGGCTGGACAGACACCTTGCTGAGCTTGTCTAAGCCCAATAACTTCCTGCACACAGTAGGGGACTGGACTTGATAATCTTACAGGTCCCTTCCAGTTCTACAATTCTATGATTCTAGCCCAACCCCTCTTCCCCATCCCCTTGGTCCCTGGTGCTGTCTCAGGATGGGAGAGGGAAAAGGCAGGGGAGGGAGGTCCATTATGGAGTTTTCCCAGCCTGCACTGGAGTTGGGGGTGGGCAAATTGAAGCCCCACAACCTCAGGGGGCTACTCCAATTCACCCACCAAATGCCCTAGCACCAGCTGGACAAACCCCAGAACAAGCTCTTTTGCCCCCTTCCCATTCTGAAAACAGTGCTGGGAGCAGGTCTGGGCTGCATCAGACTAACCTTGCTCCCAAGGGGCGGCTTGCTGGCCGCCCCATGGATTGCAGGTTCCCGATGTTTTCCTTCTTCAGGCTGGACTGTCCTTGTGGGTGCCACATGGTTTGGTGGTCCATGGCTTCCCCGCCCTCGTCTTCCCCTCCCCCCAGGCTTTAACCTAGGCTCGTCGTGGGAAGGGGAAGATGAGGGCGGGGGAAGCCGTGGACCACCAAACCATGTGGCACCCACAAGGACAGTCCAGCCTGAAGAAGGAAAACATCGGGAACCTGCAATCCATGGGGCGGCCAGCAAGCCGCCCCTTGGGAGCAAGGTTAGTCTGATGCAGCCCAGACCTGCTCCCAGCACTGTTTTCAGAATGGGAAGGGGGCAAAAGAGCTTGTTCTGGGGTTTGTCCAGCCAGTACACCACAGGTAAGCAATAAACAGGTAAGCAATAAGGGGCCCTTTGGGCATCAGAGCTGGGGGGCAACAAAGGCACCAGTCACAGGGCTCAAGTGCCTATACTAATGCTAGACAAGGTTCCTTGGGTGAATTTGATATCTTTTATTAGACCAACCCAAATGGTTGGAGAATAGTTATTAAGCAAGCTTTCGGGTTCAAAAACCCTTCATCAGGCTAAGGAAGCTTCAGCAGTTGGTGTGTGCTCTTCCTGGATGTGTGTGTGTGAACAAATAACTTCATGGGGCTTTGTAGTATGTTGTCTGTTTAATAAACCTGTTATTTTGAAACCTTGAGCTGGTTTTTTGTCTGTTTCCTCCTTGCCACCATTTATCTGCCCCCCCGTCTCTAAGCTGTCAGCCTGTTTCCAGCCCCAAGCTTACAGGTTTCTGCCTCTCTCTCTCTCTCTTTCCTGGCTGTCTCCTCCTTGCCACCACTTATCTGCCACCCCCACCCCCTAATATCTCAGCTGTCTGCCCCAGTTTCCACCCCCAATCTACCTTAAGTAACCCCAAGCCTCAATTCCTCAACCAGCTTCTCTCTAATCCACTGGTTCTAATCTCAATTCTGGAAGCTTTCACTCCCTACACTTTAACTCTCTCTCTCTCACCTTAACCTTCCCCCAAGTATCCCAGGTACCCGAAGCACACACATGCATACCATGCCATCAAGTTAGGAACTTACCAATGTTTAGGTGGGTTGTATGTGTGTGAACTGGAGAGTTTGTGTGTGTGTGTGTGTGTATACATACCCGCACACTCAGTACACATAGACAGATCATTAATTCATATATCATACACACGCGCGCACACACACATATATGTGTGTGTGTGTATCTATATATACATGTATATGTATATCTATATCTATATGTGTGTGTGTGTGTGTCATTGTGTGTATGATATATGAATTAATGATCTGTCTATGTGTACTGAGTGTGCGGGTATGTATACACACACACACACACA
>NW_005841965.1:505739-520247 GCF_000455745.1 Alligator sinensis
GGAAAGGGATCTTGGAGTCCTAGTGGACTCCAAGATGAACATGAGTCATCAGTGTGACGAAGTCATCAGAAAAGCTGATGGCACTTTATCGTGCATCAGCAGATGCATGATGAACAGAACCAAGGAGGTGATACTTCCCCTCTATCGGGCGCTGGTCAGACCACAGTTGGAGTACTGCATGCAATTTTGGGCGCCGCACTTCAAGAGGGATGTGGATAACCTGGACAGGGTCCAGAGAAGGGCCACTTGTATGGTTAAGGGCTTGCAGACCAAGCCCTATGAGGACAGACTAGGGCACCTGGACCTCTTCAGCCTCCGCAAGTGAAGGTTGAGAGGCAACCTTGTGGCTGCCTATAAGTTCATCACGGGGGCACAGAAGGGAATTGGTGAGGTTTTACTCACCAAGGCACCCCTGGGGGTTACAAGAAGTAAGGCCACAAGCTAACAGAGAGCAGATTTAGACTAGACATTAGGAAGAACTTCTTCACAGTTAGAGTGGCCAAAGTCTGGAATGGGCTCCCGAGGGACGTGGTGCTCTCCCCTACCCTGGGGGTCTTCAAGAGGAGGTTAGATAGGCATCTAGCTGGGGTCATCTAGACCCAGCACTCTTTGCTGCCTATGCAGGGGGTCGGACTCGATGATCTATTGAGGTCCCTTCTGACCCTAACATCTATGAATCTATGAATCAAGCGCATGCAGACACAAGTTAATGAAGGTGCTCTGCTTTGGAGCACCTTCATTTGAACCCTCATGTAATGGGGGTTCAGATTGTCATGGGACTGGGCCCTTTTGAAGTGCTCTGCAGCTGTGCACTTATGTTAGGTCATGGCTTTAGAGTACTTTCAGAGGCCAAATTGGGTGAAAATTGTCACTTCTGTCTGCACCCAAAATACACAACAGGGAAAAACTTCAAAAGCTCAATTTGTTGTTAAACAAAGAAAGGTGAAAGGTAACTTGACTACACTGTAACTTTACTTTCATATGGAGGAAACATCAAGAACCAAATGGCTCTTGGATCTAGAGAAGACCTAATGGTCTCTTCTGGGTTTAAAATTTATGAATCTATGAACTGGTGCTAAATCAATTCCTAGCCTAGTACAGTCTATAACAGTGGTCTCCCCCTAGCCATTGGGAGTAGCGGGAGGGACGCTTGTAGTTTCTGGTGCGTCCAGGCCTTCTGTCACAACACAACAAAAAGCCTGAAAAGATTTTACATTACTAAAGTCCTTAATAAACTTTTCTAGATAATTTTTCCTTACGTGTTTATCATAATAAGTGTGCTTAAAGAAGGAATTGAAAATTACACTGATCTAACAGACACAATTTGCTCTATTCATTGCTATATAAGGATTTGTATATATTGCTTCCCTGCCCATTTCACCCATTCTGCATGTTTCCAGGATCACAGATCTGCAGAGTATGCAACTTGAAAAGCCCTGAATGCAGTATACAGCTTCCTGTATATTCCAAATATACAGGAAGCAGGTATGGGTGGGTGGGACTAAGGCCCCTGGCACATGTTACAATCAATGAATTGCAAATTGTACTAATCTCTTACATTTTAGTTGGTCACTGTTTTGACTTTCAGAAAGACTGATAGTCAGCATCTTATGTACAGAGGATGCATTCAGGGGCATGTCTAGATGAGCACACGTGCAGTGTGTAGCACCTCAAACCTGTTGCACGTGCAGTGAACATGCAACTGTATGAAGTGCAGTGTCAAAATTTGATACCAGGATGTCCGGTATTAAAAAAAAAAATGCCACAAAAAACGGTGCAGTTCACATACCAGTAGCATGTGTTGCCAGAAACAGAGCCTGGCCCTCCAGAGCCACACTCTGGCTGCTGGCTAGACGCTGTGCAGCTGGATTGGCAGTGTTATTGCCTCAGAAGGCACCCAGGCCCTGAGGTAATGCTGCTTGGGCTAGCACAGGTGCTGAGCCCAGCCTCCCCTACCCGACCCGGGACAATTTGGCGCATGCCAGAGTGCACATGCAGGGGTATGTCTGGGGACCCAAAGCAGTGCCACAAATGCATGCCCCTGGTTTTTGTGCCCCTGGAAATGCATGCCTCTGGATGATGTGCCCAAGAAGTTCCTTCAGGTTTTGGAGGGATTTCTTGTTCCGGCAATCTCCCCCATTTTAAATGCAAAGAACCAAATCTCTCTCATAACACTAGAATCTTCTAAAATGAAAGATACTTTTTTAGTTTTATCACTGGTGATTTTATATGGCCAGAGAAATAGGATCTTTTTACATGTTTATAGCAGTTGCCTATTATGGTCACATTACTGTGTTATTTAAGGAAATTGACAGACTTTTAATGGAGACAAACACAGTAGAAAAAGATTTAGGTAAATGTTGGCCTGGTTATTTAGTTTCCATTTTAGGCCTCCTGTTAACCAGTAAATTTTCCTAGAGCAGGTTTAGCAAGAGCATGCCAATAGCTGATTCACAACAGCAGCAACTCTTTTCTTCTGGACCAGCAGGTAGTGCTCATGATTGGAGTAATCTGTTGCTTTCTCAAAGATCATGTAATCGGAAAGTGTTATCAGATGCATTCTTATATTGAACCAATAACACAAAGATACTTGCACTGACTTTTTTGAAAAATATTGAACTCTGTATGTGCCATGGATTTTTAATCTAGTTCCTGTTGCATAAATATTGGATTTTTTTTAAAGGCCGATAGAACTCCACTAATGCTTTCCCCAGTTACTGGCACTGCCGCTTTATGTTGGGGTCCAATTTTCACAGCTGCATTCATGCAACCCTGCTGATTTCAATGTTAATGCATCAGTAAGACTGAGCGCCAAATTTAGCTCGGGGACTGGAGCCCAGTACCTGGGTGGGCATGAAGCAGCATTAAAATGACAGAATGGAAATTAAATCAGAAGGAACTTGTGCAGTGCCAGAAATCAGCTACTGGATCATGAGGGTTAAATTTCTGCCTTTCAGAACTTTTTCAATAAACTTGAAAGATGGTAACATTTCAAATAATTTATTTTTCCACTACAGCCCATGGCTCAGCTATTTTAGTTTGGTAAATAAAGACTTAATTTTACTTGGGTATTTATTTACTTTGCCCAGGATTTTACCCTTCATTAAGAAGAAGCCAGAAATGAGAAGAAAAGATCCTTCTGCACCTTCTCTCTTCTCATGTCATATGCTAACATTGTGGATAAACATATTTTCCCTATTATCACCCATACGTATTGTGCTTATCAATCTCACCAGTACTGCATATGCCAATATGACTTGTATGTGGCCTCATACATAAACGTTATTAAAAGGAAGTCAAGTTTCACTTGTGTGTTCTAATCTGGAAGGAATGTGGTCTTTCCAGCCAAGGTTTGAATTCTTTTTTTCTTCTGTTTATTTAATTTTTTTTCAGAGGAGGAGAAATTTATTGTTGCCCACATTGTAACTTAAGAACAGTGGTGTTTGAAATAAAGAAGGGGTGTTTAGCTATCATTTTTTATTACTGGAACCAAGGAATAAAAAAATAAAGATTTATTTTGCTGGGAGTCCCTGGATATCATGGTTTCAGTGGCTAAGCAGTCATCAGTGTATGCTATATAAATGGCAAAAAAATATTAGCAAAAATACAGATGGTAGAATTTAAATCAGGAAAGAGGATTTCTGATGTATATTATAAAAGTTATTTCCAGGATGTGTATGTGCATGATGCATAGGAAGACATCTGTTAATAACTTTTTCTTTATTAATTCTTCTACCACATGATAAGGAAGAAAGAAATTTAGGTTCCCAGTTTTTGAAGCTCAAGGAAGAACTTACATGTTTCAAATTAGGCACATACTTTTGCTTCTTAGTGAATCAGGCCCTTTGGACTGACTGTAATTTGGAAGAACAAATCTGCAAAAGAAACACAGTGGGCATGTCTACACATGTATTTTACTGCCCAGTAGACTAATCTGCTGCATAGTAAAGCATCACCATTTACGTGTGTGGGGCAATTTGGCTGGTGTAGACTAATTGACTGAGCTGTCAGACAGTCCCATCAGACACAAGTACTATCCAATGGCAGAGTAAATTACTGCGCTTAAATTCATGTGTAGACGGTAATGTCCAGATTAGTTTACTCAGGTTCAAATTGTGCCAGAGTTTATTTAGTCACATTAATTGCACATGTAGATGCGACCAGTATTTTTGTTTGTCTTAGCAGGGCAAAATTCACCCTGGACATGGGGGTTTATAGAAAGCTTTCAAAGCAGTTGTTCTTTATTGACAAAGGGTGGTTGCAGAATGGGTGTACAGTAAAACATTTACCTTATATGTGCGATAGAAATAGACTGTACCCAGTCAGGGCTGTAACCACTGAGTCTGCACTCACATGAACTTTCTCTACTTCAGGAATTCTTAATGCAGGGGTTGCAAACATATATTGCCCTACTCTTTCCATCTAACTAAATGAGAGGAGGCTGTGTTTAAATAGGAAGAGAGTCTTATTGTGGGCCACTTATGAAAGAGGTTTACAACTAAATAATCTAGTCAGCTTGGAAAATGCCTTTTATAAGTTCACATTGGAATCCATATTTTTTGCGGATTTTGGCATGGCTGTGAAACTTTACAGTAAACTCTCATTTAATGGCAGTGAAATTTGTACTTATTACATCTCTCTATTGATATGAAAGAAAATCACCTCAGTGAAAGGGGACCAGTTTCAGCATTACTGTGGACATGGTATGGACATAACCAAAGTTTGGATGCAGATGCAGACATTTTAGAAGTGTTTGGATCAGGTTTCTGATCAAGCGTGTAGTCTGTGGTATAGATAAGTGTTTTGCTTGCTATTGTAAAGCTGTATATCAATTTATATTTGGTTTAATTTCTGTTGTATTTGTTTTATTACATAACTGTTACCATTATTGTTTACTCCAAGGTATTTTGCTATTTGTCATTTGTCTGAGGTATTTTGCTATTTGTCATACATATTTGTCTCTCACAGCAAAGCAATCCACATATATGGTCTTATGTGACACCATGTTTTCTAGTGTGAAGCCAAGAAAAAAAATTAAAACTGATTAATCCCCAAGAAAGGTCCTACACTCTGAAGGTGTAGCCAACAAAGGGCATTTTTAGATGGGCAAGCACCACAACACTGGGTGCTTTGAACAGCACCCGGCACTGCAACACTTGCAGTTGTATAAGTGGCAAAATGCCAGCCAGCACAAAGAAAATGGTGGCGATGTGCTTTTGAACTACGACACCTCAGAGGTGCTTTAGTTCAAAAGTGCCCCACCGCCATTTTCTCCACAGTGACATGCATTTTGCTACGTATATAACTGAAAGCAGCTCAGCATGGTGCACATCAGCTCCAATTAATCAAGTCTGCTCCAAAGGGGTGGATCTCTGGCATGTCCGAAAACTAAAAGGTATGTTTATAAATGCCCAAAGCTGGGACACTTGAAAAATGAACTCACCCATAAAATGTGAGCCGCAGGAAACCAATCCTTTTGCCAAGCTTAACTAACTCTCCCTGTCTAGTGGCAGCTCCGGTTAACATTACAATTCCAACTTTCTTAAGGGTTGACAGCCATGTATAGGCACTTTCATCACTGCTTAAGACATCTTCAAAAGACATCTCTGGGAATTGCAGATCTGAGCCCCAATATTCATGTTCTGAAAGACAAAAGAAATATTGAAATAAGCATTTAGCTACTTCCATGTTAAAGCTCAGGGCGTCTCTACAATATTAAAGCTTTGTGTATGTTTGTCTGTTTCTGAATATGGCCCCGAGGCTACACTCAGATCTGTATGGCTAGATATCTGAGTCTTTGATATTTAGAAGGCACAAGTGTCCTGTAGTAGTGAAATACAACACATGACTGAATACCAAATGACATTTGAAACAATATAATTTGAAGCCGATACTGCACTGCAAAACATAAATCAGAAATGTGTATGTCTCTCCCTCCACATGTAGACTAAAGGAATGAAAACTCAGATTTACTTTACTTTTTGTTTCTTTCATGCTATGCTATAACTTCTATTTCTTATTTTTATTAAAGTAGAGTCTAGAGATCCCTGTCAGGATTGCTACCCCACTGCTCTAACTATGCTGTGGATCCAGACTAAAAGAGAATCCTTTCTGTGAACAGCTTACACAAGAAAAGCAGGAAAAAGAAATGGTTTAATGTATTGTTATAAACAGAATAATTCAATTACACTTGGTAAAATCTACAAAACAAAGAAATCTCATGATTAACACACAACAGGTACAGTATCCAGCTACAGAATAGAGTGCTATACCATATGCAACTATTGAGCAAACACTACCTTGCTTCCACTTCTTTTTTCCTGTGTGGAAAATTTCAGGCAGTCCACTGAGAATGGACACAGTCTGTCCAACATGGGCACAACAGTGGAGCATTGACTTTCTACAGATGCCAGATCCTTAAACTTATATTCCAGGCCAACAGCTTAGTAATGGTTGTTGATTTTAGTTTTAACAATATTGCTTCCTTTATCCCATAATGAGGCTTAGAGTAACCACATTTTGTTTGAATTGGAGAGTTCAGGAACAGATAAGTCTTCAAATACAGAGAGAGATATTGGTCCCATGGGAGATTTGCATTGAAGATGAATTAAAGTAACTTAATGGACTGTGACTAGAAAGAAACACACTTTTTTTTCTCTATTTTCCTTTGTTCTTTCTTTTCTTTGGACTTCTCCAAGGAAGAATGTGTTCTGCTGTCATACAATATGTTCTTAAGCTAGTTCGTAGAGTTAGAAAAAAAACAGATGTAAACTTATAGTGGGAAAAGAAAGTAAGAATTATTATTATTGTATTTGGGCAGATTTTCCACAAATATCGAAGGGAGTATGTAATTCACAGGAGACAAGGCCTTGCATAAGATAAAATATCTAGGTCATCTTTACATCATGGGAAACTTAAAAAAATTGTTTTCAATTTAAGAAAATGATAGAACATCAAATGTTGGTTTGGATTGTGGTGTTTGAAACCAAAACTGAGAAAATAGGGTTAGATACAGAGATGCACTGCCTGTGTAGCATTTCTTGTTTGCAGGGGACAAAGGCACAAGCTGCATCTCCAGGCAAGCACAGGGAGGACATGTTGAAGTGGTGATTACCATAGTGCTTGAAGCATTTCTCATACTGCTGAAATCAATACAAATTTTATTATTGATTTTAACAGGTTCAGGATCAAGCACAAAAAGGAATGCAACTTGGAAGTTCCATAGCACCAGTCTTGGACAACTGGCCAGTCCAGATCCCAAGACACGAACAAGCCTTTATACCAGTTCTGGGGTGTTTTGCCTCACTGGTACTGCTATGATTCCCCCATGCCCTGAACTTGGCAAGAATGAAAAACTGGATTCTGGCAGCTTCTACACAGGAGTGCAGTTGAGGGCAGAAAGGCTCCCTTCATCCCTTCATGTGCCCATGTGCAAGAGCAGTTAGAATCTGACCCATTATTTAGGAAAAAATAGGTAAACATGGCAGGCATTTCCTTAATTCTCTTTTCTTTTATTTCCTTTCCTCTTCTCTACCTCTCCGTCGTCTTCTCCTTGATCCCTGTGGGCACAAGGAACTATGTCTGAGATAGGAACCTGAATGAGAGATTTTTTTCTCCTCCCAGAATTTTGAACGGGGCTTTTTACAGTACCTATGTTTCCAATACTTAATTTTCATCTAGAAAAACATTTTTGTTCTAACTTGCTATTTCATGGTTTTCCAGTAATGAGAGCAAATAGGAATGATACAGACCAGACATGTGAAACAGCTGAGGGACTTCCCGTAGATTTGTAGAACCATGCTTCACACATGCCTATAATTGACCTCTCATCTTCTTCCCCTTCTTGATTTCATTTAGTCTTTTCCCAACTCAATATAGAAATTCAATTCCTGGCATTCCAACACAATGAAGTTCAGTTTTTTTTTTTTGTTACAGACAACACTCCCATCCCTCTTCCTAGAACATGTGAGCACAGTGATTAAGAAATATAGTGCTTCTCTCACTCTGGAGTTTTTTTCCAGCAGTTCTGATGTGTTATAAAATATATATGAGTCAAGGACCAGATGTGGAACAAAATTCTGTTTCTCTTAACAGTGCAGATCCCCTGATGAGTACTGTAAAAACGCTTCCCTTTACAAGCAAATTGTGCCATTTCACTGCCAACTTGAGCAAAGGACAGCATGCCATTGTACAGTAGTAGGGAAACTCTTGGAGAGATTGTGCCTTGTGGCAGTCCAACCTGGAAAGAATGGTGCAAGCTGCACTATTTTTTACCCTGCTCCTCCCGCACTATAGCCAGCTCAATTTATGAACTGGTGCATGGTAAGGAATAGGCCATGGTCCCACTCTTTTACTCTGTTCTTCCCATCCTGTAGGCAACTTAATTTGTGAACTGGCATATGGTAGGGAATATACCACAGTCATACTTTGTACCAGTGACTTTTGTAACTATCTAATTTCCACATCTTTCCAACAGAACACTTCCTATGTGGAAAATTGCAAATATTACAGGCCAGGGGTTTTCAACCTTTTTTAGTCTAAGTACCCCTGGTGCCCGGATGCCGAGTGGGGGGTGCATGGCACACGGCTGGATGCTGGCGGGAACAGTGCACAGGCGGGCAGGGATGACGTGCTGCCGCCTCCCAGGAGCAGAGCCGGGGTGGGGCGAGGAAGCTCACTGGGCTGTGGTGAGGGCAGCAGCACCCCTCTGCGGGGCAGGAAAGCTCAGCCACTGCCATAAGCAAGCTTCCCCACCCTGAAGAGGGGTGCCACTGCCCTTGCCCTGCCCCAGCCATGCTCTTGGGAGGTGGAGGCACTCCATCCCCACCTACACATATGTACCCCCAGGACTGGTCCAAGTACCCCCAGGGGTATGCATAACCCCAGTTGACAACCCCTACTATAGGCTTTCGCACAGGGCATCATGCAATGGATGAGACTTATTGCACTCTTCCTCACATCCTACTCCAAATAAGATACGTAAAGCACAGTGCCTGAGTTAGAACAGACATTTGACTTGTATAGCTGAAGAAGCATTCCCTTTCAGAGAGTGTTCAGGGAAGGAATGCAGCCAATCTCTGATTCTTTGATATCCATGAAAGGAGACTACTGCATCTGCTGGGGGAAAACTACACATTATTTATGTATTAAGTAAAATTCAAAAGTAATTCTCAAAACATTCTCAATAATTTTGTTTTGTGAGTATGAATGTATAACTCAAAGTTTTGTGTAAACAGATGACACCTGAAACCAGTGGCAACACATAGGGGGTGCATGGGGGTGTATGTGCACCCCCTGAGAGTGCTGGTGAACCCCCTGACAGGCTGTGCTTTCTGCTTAGGCGATGGGCGGGGGAGGGCAGGTGAGCACCGGCTGGGGAGTGGGAGCACTGGATGTAGTGCTGCGGCTACTTCTGGGAGCACCCCTTGTCGGCGAGATTGGCCGTGGGGGTACCTCCCCTCCCCGTTCCCGGTTGCTTACTGGTTGCTGGGACGGCACATGCCCCCATCCTGCCCTGACTAAGGTGGCACCAGTTGCCCATGCCTTAAACTGATTCTAACATAAGCATCAACATCCTTAATTACATAACCATCCACCACAAAGCAAAAAAGGAAAGATGTATGTTTTCCTATCTATCTGAATCTCTTATAATAGCACTACTTATTGTTTAAATTCATGTAGCATGTTCTGCATGCTGCCTGGGCCTACAAGAAAACACAGACCATTTCAAAAGTGAGTGATCTTATATGACTAGCAATAGGCAGAGTGAAGGAAGAAGGTCAAATTCAAAATATAGACACTTTTTATGAATGTATTGTACATAACTCTCTTTTATTGAAGGATGACTAGCTAGTCAACCACTTGCTTTAATCACTGTAGAAATGGGCCCTAATCAATCATTACACGTGCAATTAATGTGATTGAATATACTCCAGCTCAGTTACCATCTACGTGTGTGTTTAAATGCAATAATTTACTGCTCTGCCGGATATCACTTGTATCTGATATGAGTATCTGACAGTGCAGTAAATTAGTCTACTGCACCCTAATTGCTGTGCACATGTAGACAATGACACTTTATTGTGCAGCAAATTAGTCTGCTGTGCAATAAAGTGTCTTGTGTAGACATGCCCAGTGAGGAGTTAAGACTACCTTCCTTACCCTCTTAGCATATTTGAATCTTGGGTTGGGTTATGCTCTTTGGAAACAACTTCCTATAAGACACAGGTGTGCTGGGAAAGATGCTCTGGTTCAGTTCCCTCTACTCACTACTGCATAAGGGCGTAAGAGAAGTGTGAGAAATTGAGTCTCAAGATCAGAGCTCCTTCCAAGGACAGAGAAGTTATGAGCTTTGTACAGAGCTCAGTATCAATCTATCCATCCATCTGTTTGAAGACAGGGTACTGACATACTGTTTGACAACTAACTGTCTTCTGTCTAGTTTATAGTGTTGCTGATTCTCATGATTCTTATTGTGACTTTTGCAACAATTGATGCTCTACTGTAAGTCCCAGCTCCTGAAGACAAATGCTTATGAGAAATTTCAGTTTTCCTTGATAAACAAAGGAAGTTTTGGTTCTCCTAGATGTGGAGATAAGCTTCAAAATATCACTTGTGGGTACCCAGAATTAAAAAAAAAAAGAATCCAACATTAATTATTATTTAAAATCCACATGGTTTTGGAAGGACTGACTCATCATTTTTTAGGTATATGTGACTGGAAGTAATGTAGTTTTCCCCTCCTGGACTTTAGTGTAGGTGCTATCAGTATACAATATCCTCTTAATTGGCAAGAAAAGTTAGGGGGTATAATTTTTAGTAAGTTCCCACTGTTTTCTGTCAGTGTCCATTATAGACAACTTACTAAATTCTGGCTAATAAAAGGTAACAAAGAAAAGAGAAACATTTCCATGCAATAGTAAGCATGTCAGTTTTTTGCTTTCTGTGTCTGTCCATTATAGCAATTATTTGCTTTGTCCAGATTGTTGCTTGCATTGCTTCTACCAGGAGTGCTTGGCTGAATTTGTATTTTAAAAAATTGACCTTTTCTAGTGTAGACAATTTGTGCTGGCGTTAGCCTATTTTTGAGGGCAGTCAGGAGTACTTTGTGCCATCTTTCTTTAGTAAATTCCAAAATCCTCAGTAAAATATTATGAAAATTAGATTAATCGCTCCCATTTATTGATCATAATGTAGGTAAAGGTGAAGAAATTGAAAATCAAAACATGCAACAACCAATCCTTTAAAGTCTTTTTTGTTACACAAAGCTTCATGACTAGCATCTTTACTAGATTCCATGCGTCTAGTTTTAATATACTTGAAAGTGTGGATGGTACCTTTCAGATTAATGATTTCCACAATTTGGCTTTTAAATGAAATTAAAAAAAATTAAAAAGTGAGACTGAGTCATCAAAGAATGCAATATAAGATTATATTTTGAAAAACTGTGTTTTCCTTTTGTGATAGATACTATAAAGATTAATGGAATCCTAGATGTGATAGACATATTTAGAAAAAAAAGGACAAAAGCTTAATTTTGTACAGACACTTCAGTGTGGATTGATCTTCACTGCATAGATCTAAAGTATTTATGTCAAAAGATCTCTTTTTACCATCTTCTGGAGCTCTGCTTAAATTATGGCATTGCTGTTGTAATTCTTTGATATTTCAGGGACATGCAAAAAGTCAAATAGCAAACGATGCTCCTCAGGATGTGAAAATTGTTCTTTCAGTCACTGTATGACAGTGTGAGAAACATAAAGAAATCCATCCCCCATTACTTTATTGTTCTTTTTTGAATTGGCTGATGGTTCATCTCTTGCCTCATAATCAAGCATTATCTTTTTAGTTCCTACTTTCAGATGTTTTTCTTGTGAGAGTCAGCTTTGATTTCTAGCTTACTAATTAGTTCCTTAACATGAATGAGGATGCTTGGAAATCCCTTATCAGAACAGTATTTTACAATAAAATCCTTTTGGGCATTTAGCTGATGCACAGATTGCTCAATTTTCATTCCAACTTCTTGAAGCACTTTGTTTGTGTGGTTGACTTCATAAAGTATATCATGCCGAAGTATCACACCAGGCAGGAATGTGTAGTAACTGCAGATTTTGAAAGCCAGCACTTCAACATCACTTCAAGTTTTATATTTGTAGAGCTTTATGGATTTGAATTGCTGGCAAATGAAACTAAATCACAACAGACTTCTGAAATGTTGCACTGAAATTTGTGGAGTGCATCATTTTAGTTTTCTCATTTTGTTTCATGTAAGGTTTTCAGAAATAGATTGGTCATATGTTTGTACATTATATCACAGGCTGCAAGAGAGTATAAACCCTTTGAACATTATGAAAAATACCATAAATCTAGTACAACAATTTCCAGCATCAAAAGGTGTACATCACATAGAAAACCCCCCCAACACACTCTCTAGTTAAGATCCCAAACATTGTCCTTAAATCCAGTTGGGTTTGCCTTTCATATCTGCTGCATTGTTATAATCTTGACTTCTCAGATCACTGAGATCCCATTTTTTGAGTGCTCAAGGAAAGCTTTTGTCATTCCAGCCCCCAGAAAATCTGCCATCTTCAAAAATCCATTGGCATGTTCTTTGAACATAAAACAACCTCCTTGTGCCTCATCTGTTTCTTCTGAAGAAACAAATCTTAACAATTATTATCATCTGTTTTTGTTTGCCATCTTGGGTTCAGTGAAGTATAACAGAACAATAATAGGATGCCTTCAAGAAAGAATCATCTCTGTTTTAATTACATTCCTCAAATTTGTTGGAAGTGTTTTTGCCCAGGTAGTAAGCACAGAGTTCCTTCCACATATTTTGTTGGAGCTGTTTTTTCATCACAGAGTCCTTTTTCTGAAGAAACTCTGCAAATAAAAAAACAAACAAACAACAAAAAACCCTTTCCCGTTGTTAGGTTTGACCTAGAAACCACTACACATAGCCCAAGCAAAAGTCTCTGTTCTGTAACTAATGCTCAATTGCAATGATAAGGAGAAGACAGTCTTAGATAAAGGAGGCTTGAAAACAAAAACAGAATTAGTGGAGTAGGGCAAAGAGCTGATTTAAATATTAAAATTCACACCCCTAGGTGGGGAGAAAGTATGCTAATGAAACATATATGTATGGAAATGAGATACATAGCTAAAACACAGGTATAGACACATGCTCAGTAAAGAACTCCTTGCGTCACTCCCTTATAACCAATTAGCAAACAAGAATGCTTATGAAGGTCCAATACTCCTGTATAAAAGATGCTCATAATTAAGAATCTGTGTGCTTGTTACGTGAAATTATTCCGCTTGCACCTTGTATTGCTAGCAATAAATCTTTATACTTTCACCCCTGGTATCTTTATTGGCTTTTGCATACCGGGCACGATCCCAGACTTGAGCTGGGGCTCAACACCGTTATGGGATGAATAGAGCCTGTCCATTTAAATTTGTGTGGAAATGTTTTCTATTCTGTGTAGACTGATCAGATCAAAACACTTTCCCAAAACAGCTGGCCAGTATTTTAATAATTTGACACTAAATTTCTTTATCAATCTTTTGATCTTACTTTAGTCTAAAATTTAAGGCTGTCCTCATTTGGTAACTTTTCACATGATGTGACATTTTCACACCATTCCGAGTTAAATCAAATTTTTAAACAACCCAAAGTAACAAGCTGAATCAGTTGAAGTCTCCATTTGAAAGCTTCCCTCCATCTGTTTGAAGACAAGGTATTGACATGCTGTTTGACAACTGTCTTCTGGCTAGTTTACAGTGTTGCTGATTCTCATGATACTTATTGTGACTTCTACAACATTTAATGTTCTACTTTAAGTCCCAGCTCGTGGAGACAAATGCGTATGAGAAATTTACTTTCCTTGATAAACAAAGGACGATTTTGTTTTCCTAGATGTGGAGAAAAGCTTGGAAATATCACTTGTTGGGTACCCAGAACTGCATCTGGAATTGGATGAAAATTGAAAGCTGAAAATATTATTTTATGATTATCTAAAGGAAACTCTTTATGTCTTTTTTTTTGTAGTGGCGAAGCATTCACAAGCAAATGATGAACACGGTCATTGACTGACTGAATCGTTAAGAACCTCATTCCTCTGTATTCTGTGAATAATTGCATCAAATTCTTAGTACTCAAACACATAGCCACATTCACAGATGGAGCTGCCTCATGGGTGACACTATTTTCTTCTTTTTCTCTTGTTTCAGAGTTATCAAAACTGTCAGCTGACATAAAAAATTTTCACTGGAGGTTATTTGCAGAAGTAGGAACAATGTTTTGGCTGGCTGAACATTCATCACTACAAGATTCTGGTCCATGAGTTGGAAGGATACATAAAGCATCTAACTGACATCTGAACAAGAGGGGCATTGCTTCTATGATGCTACTTCACATATTCTCCTGTAGAATTCATGTGGTCCACCATAAATAAACAGAGCTCTTCAGAGGAAATAACTAGAAAGAGCTTTGCAATATGTCTCAGC
>NW_005841965.1:520278-522128 GCF_000455745.1 Alligator sinensis
GACAGAGACCGTTTCTGACTAAGGACATATGAGTCTATTAACAGGAAGGAAAGATGGTGGGAAAGTTGATAGTAGAAGCTGACTATGGTTTCACTAAACTATAAGTCATAGATCAGTACATGACAACTTTGTCCTAAATAGTCACAATAAGGGAAACCATAGTCTGCTAACAGGGCCTGTGAAAGTGGATGAAGGACCCAGATAGTAGCATCAAACTTCATCAAAAGAGGATCTGGGAGAAAAAGACTTTAGGCTTGAGCCTTACATGGTTTTTCTATTATCTGGAAAACAGTTTTTGGTCCAATATAACAATTACTCAACAATAGTTTACAAGTTCATATGCAACATCAGCAGTACAAATTAGAGAGCACTGGTAATAGACTTACTGGCAATGTACTTAGAAAGCAGTACATTATTATATGCATCTACATATTCCACAAATCTTGCCAATATGTTCCTGTCCTGAGCCCTCTTCCAGCACTCTCAAAAAAGACACAAGTTTAACTGGAATGTGTAATGCTAATTATTGAAGCTATGTCTCAATATTAATCTGTATTAATCTTAATTATTCATCAAATTATTAATCTGTATTAATAATTTGCATTTCATCTCAGATCTATCTTTAAAAAGTGAATTACATTGTAATGTCTGCACGGTTATGTCTGATACCAATTAAATTAGATTATGCAATGCAAAATACTGTCAACTTATGGAGGCGGTTAGGTTAAGGGATGTTATTGTCATGGGTGACCTAAACTGCCCAAACATTTGCTGGGAGGAGCAGACAGCCAGGTCTGACTGCTCGCATAGGTTCCTGGCTGTATTACAGGACCTTCACCTTATCCAGGAATTGCACAGTCCCACTAGGGGTAACGCCTTGCTGGACCTGGTCCTGGCCACGGGGGATGGCCTGGTGAGGGGACTGCAGATCCTGGATCACCTGGACAATAGCAATCACCACCTGCTGGATTTCACTGTCCAACGCAGGGTGACAAGGGCTTACACCAAAGCTAAAGCCCTTGACTTCAGACGGCCCAATTTCAATGAACTTAGGAGACTAATGGGGGAGGCACTGAGGGCCCAGAAGGTAGAGGAGATGGGAGTCCATGAGGGATGGTCGTACCTTAAGGGGGCTATCCTCCAAGCCCAAAGCATAACAGTCCCTGAGAGAAACAAGAGGGGTAAGGGTGCTCAGAAACCCCCTTGGCTCAGTAAGGGCATTCAGGAATGCTTGAGGACTAAAAGGGGGGCGTACAACCAATGGAGGGGAGGAGCTATCACCAAGGAGGAGTACTCCTCCTCAGCCCGTGAGTGTAGGAGGGCTATTAGAAAAGCCAAGGCAGAGATGGAACTCAGGCTAGCGTCCAGGATTAACGACAACAAAAAGTCCTTTTTCAAGTACATTGGGAGCAAGAAGAGGGCACCAGGCAATGTAGGGTCCCTGCAGGACACAAATGGTAATCTTGTGGCTATGCCAGACAAGAAAGCTGATATTTTTAACAGTTTCTTGCCTCTGTTTTCTTGAACAGGGACCGGGATATCCCACCTACCAGAGGTAGGGACAATCTTGGAGACATCTCTATCAATCCTTCAGTCAGTGCAGATGTAGTTAGGGATCTTCAGGAAGGGCTAGACATTTTTAAATCTGCAGGTCCAGATGTGCTCCACCCAAGGGTGTTGAAGGAGCTGGCAGGGGTCATCACGGAGCCCTTGGCCTGGCTGTATGAGCATTTGTGGTCATCTGGCCAGGTGCCAGGGGATTGGAAACTGGCTAATGTGGTCCCAATTTTCAAGAAAGGGAGGAAGGAGGACCCAAGTAACTATAGGCCTGTAAGCCTCACCTCAGTGCT
>NW_005841965.1:522346-532933 GCF_000455745.1 Alligator sinensis
TGGGGAAAAAACTGGCGGATGGGGCACACCCAGAGAGTAGTGGTGGATGGGTCGTACTCAACCTGGCAAGATGTGAGCAGTGGGGTACCCCAGGGCTCGGTCCTCGGGCCCGCATTGTTTAACATCTTCATCAGCGACTTGGACGAGGGGGTGGAAAGCACTCTGTCCAAGTTTGCTGATGACACTAAGATGTGGGGCGAGGTGGACACACTTGAAGGGAGAGAGAGGCTGCAACTAGATTTAGACAGACTACAAAAGTGGGCAGATGAGAATAGGATGGGGTTCAATGTAGACAAATGCAGGGTGCTGCACCTTGGGAGAAGGAATCCACAGCATACATACAGGCTGGGAGTTCCCTTCTTGAAAGCATAGAAGCGGAAAGGGATCTTGGAGTTATTATTGACTCCAAGATGAACATGAGCTGCCAATGCCAGACTGCAGCCAGCAAGGCCAGCCATACTTTGTCATGCATCCAAAGGTGCATCTCAAGCTGGTCCAGAGAAGTGATACTCCCCCTCTATGCGACTTTGGTCAGACCACAGTTCGAGTACTGCATCCAGTACTGGGTGCCGCACTTCAAAAGGGATGTGGCCAGCCTGGAGAGGATTCAGAGGAGGGCTACCCACTTGGCGAGAGGGCAGCAAGACAGGCCCTACGAGGAGAGACTGAGGGACCTGAACCTGTTCAGCCTCAGCAAGAGGAGGCTGAGGGGGGGACCTGGTGGCTGTCTATAAACTCATCAGGGGAGACCAACAGGAAATAGGTAGAGCCCTTTTCTCCCCAGCACCACCTGGGGTGACAAGGAATAGTGGTAATAAGCTGATGGAGAATAGGTTTAGGTTAGAGATCAGAAATCAGTATTTTACAATTAGGGTGGCCAAAATCTGGAACCAACTTCCCAGGGAAGTGGCCCTCAACCCTACCTTGGGCAAATTCAAGAGGAGGTTGGATGATCACCTGTCTGGGGTCTTGTGAACTCAGCATTAATTCCTGCCTGTGGCAGGGGGGCAGACTAGATGATCTGTTCAGGTCCCTCCTGACCCTAGCTACTATGAATAGCTAGTTGAGCTGTTTGAAGAAAAAAGAAAATACTCTGGGCAAAGCTTCAATACAATTGTTAACATAACAAATAACCAATTACTTGTTTCAACAGTTACAGTCAATGAAATATATTTTTAAATGCAGATGAAGTACTAATAATGGTTTCAAGATTTCCAAGCCTAAAGTAAGATGTGGCATTTGTTGTTTATAATAGCTAGTGATATGTATATATTTTTGAACTCTCTTTCATTTTAAGTAAGGAGTAGCCCTTCTAGTTTGACAGGATTTAAAGGGACACAGCCAACTGGAAATCTAGGCAATTTAAAATAAATTTCAGAAATTACCCGAACTATTCTTTAGTTCAACCACAGACGGAGACCTTTCTGGAAGGATTGTATGGTTTGTACTGTTTGGCTTCTCACTACAATAAGGGGTAGTCCCCTAAAGAGGCACATTCCCATACCCAACTTGCACACCGTGAATTCTGCACTGTTTACAGAGGATGCAGTATATGTCCTACATTATAAATAGTTCACTCTGTGGGCAGGTGGAGAAAGCAGAGGTGAGCTCTGCCTCTTTTCCTACCATTTTAGAAGCAGCGAACATTATGTTATATAAGAGACTCATGCCTGCTGGCAATAAGTTTATTCTAACATACTCTTGAAGAACTCTATTATTTGTGACTTTTTCATTGAGAAATTGCTCCACGGTTATTTAATGTCAGTCACACACAGAAACAGAATACTTTATTTGGCTTACAGTTAGAATTCAATCCACAATATATACGCTGGGATTTTCAAAACATGCTCAGTGTTGACTTAAATGTGCTCTTATTGGTAAAACTCCCTTTTTGACAGGAAAAAGGCCAGTGCTAAGCACTTCTGAAAATCCAGTTCATGGAATGGGGAGATAAATACAGCTATGTTTAAAATAACTTGCAAGAAGAACTTGCAAGAATTGTGTGTCAGGAAAAGGATGTAATCTGAGCAGCTATCTCTAACATTGCAATGGAGATAGTCATTAAGGCAGCCCTTAAAAACACCCCCTTTATTTTTCCATAATCAGATTACATATGGCACTAAAAATGTACTTCAGGCATATGGAAGATGTTACATTAACTTGTGCTTCATTTAAAACTTCTGGCAGAGCTCTGAGGAAGTGTTCACAATACTTCCATATCCTTTGGCCAGTACTGTTGCTTTCTCCTGTCCAAAAACATTAACATTTTCTCATTACAGTCAGAGCAGGTAGCTATGTTTAGAGTTAAGGTTTCCCAACAGTTCCCATTATAAGAATCTGTTTTCATTTATTTATAACTTGCCAAATTTTAGCCATTTGTGTGGAAATTTTAGCCAATTGTGTGGGAAAATGGTGATATTTGTCAGAGGCTATTTTTTTGTGTGACAGCGTCAGCAAAAAAGGGTTTAGATATTTTTGAAAATGGGATCTATTGAAAAATACATAATTTTGCTGTGTTAAATTTCCTATACTGTATATGGTATCTACTGAGAAGTTTAATTCCTCTATTCTTTGCAGCTAGGGCTTTAAATTTGTCAGGGTATTCACCTTTGTTATTCTTCTGAAACTGCCCAAATTTGGCCAAGCTATAAATATTGGCCACTGAAAAATCTCAGTGTGCACATGCTCAATGGAGATTGATAAGAATTTGGCAGCTAAATTCACCACAGATTGTATCTATGCTGAACCAGGATGCATCAGGACTTTTCCTCCCCCTCATTTGCACTAATGCAAGTCACAAGACATTGCACAGAAGTCACTGAAGTTACAATGCTGTAAAACCAGGGAGGTCAAAGAACTTGATTTAAGTATACTGAATATACGAAAATTCTAAGTTAATTCAGTGGGGGCCAACCTTTTAGGCAGCTGTCTCACACATTAATCCTTCCTTCCCGATGTGCCACTCTATTCTTCTTCTTTTGCCTGTTGTGCTGTTTCTTACTTGGTGCTACCTGTCTGATGTCCTGTTCTGCCTTCTGCTTCCTGCTTTATCTGTTAATGTGCTGCCCTTCTCCTCCCAGATCTGTCACATGCTACACACAGAGGCTGCCTCTGGCACTTGTGCTGCAGTTTGGCCACCCCTGTGTTAAATGGACCAGTTGGTAAATAAGAAAATAAAATAGCTATTGGGGCTGATCTTCAGCTGGCATAACTCTGTTTAGCTCCAGTGGAACTATATTAATTCACAACAGCTGAGGATATGCTCAATCTTTATACTTCTTGTTGGCCCCTATTTGATTCTGAAACAAATGGAACTGCAATTCATGCCAGTAGCACATTAAATTTTTTTATAAAAAGCTATTTAAATGCTACATAGTTAATGGGCTTTGCCATATGGCACAGTTACAGGAAGAAGCCATTTGGGAACAATCTCTTTATAACCAATCTACTACATTAAAAAATTTGTGGAGCCATTTTCATCCTCAAATTAATTTTCTTTCATAAAAAGAAGTATAATAGTTGTTCACTGTTGCATGCACAGACAGTTGTTAAACAGTAAATACTGGGAGTTTATCAGCATTGTAACATCATCATCCCATGGCCAAGATTGCTTTGTTAAAATAATCAAGAATTTGTTTCAAGTTTATCTCATGAGAACCAATCTTACTAGACCAGGGGTTTTCAACCTTTTTAAACAAGCGTACCCCTTCTGCCTCAAAGTTTCAGCTCATGTACCCCTTTATATTTTTTCTTGTTTTTAAGCAGCCGGGGGGGGGGCGGGGAGGGGTGGGGCAGATCAAGGTCCCCATGGTGAGGGAGGGAGTGGGGCTGGGGAAGGGGCAGGTGCTGCATAGACAGGATGGAGTATGGGACAGAGCCATGAAAGCTGTTCATCTGGGGGGCATGGGTAGGGGGGTCAACTCCTATCACTGTGTGCACCCCGGCAGAAGTCTGGGGGCACATGTCCCCCAGATGTGTGTGGGGTTGAGGCAGCTGCTGTTGCAGGCAAGACTCTGTACCCTGTTGCCGCTGTCCCAAGAGCTGTGCAACGCCATGTGCCTGTTGCCGTCAGGCAGGCACAGGACAGACACACATGCAGGCAGATGCAGACATATACACACAGATGCTCCCCCCGCAGCAGGTAAGTGTGTGTGGGGGGAAGGCGCAGGGTGGGGGAGAGGGAAGGGGCTGGAGGGGCCAGATTGGGAATGGCAGGGGGGTGGGGAGTCTATCTCTGTGCCCGCTCCCAGGAGCAGGGCTGGGGGAGGACAAGGTTAGCGACGCCCCTCTGCAGGCTGCACACGTGCTACCCAGCTGGCTGGACAGGGGGGTGGGGGGGTGGCTTGCACATGGAGGCCAACACCATCACCACCACCCACTGCCCCACGCCAGTGCCGCTGCCGCGCCCACACTGCTTTCCTACAGCAACTCCATGGGCTGCTGATGGGCCTTGTGGGGGTGGGGAAGTGCTGCAGTGTGTTGTATGGGGCCGGCGGTGCCTGGCACACCCCTCCCCTCCCCTCCCCGTCCCTCTCTCTGTAAGAAGCAAAGTATGGGAAGGTACCGAGGGACACACCGCTGCCATGCCCTGGGGCACTCTCCTTCCCCACCTGCCTACCCACCTGTGTGTACCCCCTACAACCTGTCTAAGTACCCCCTGGTTGACAACCCCTGTACTAGACAAAACTGAAACAGCTATCACCTACATTTTAATGACTAGAGGGCTACAGTGCATTCAGCCAGTGGAATGGACAGGGAGCCTAATACAAAAAGAAAGTGGAAAGACAGGAAATTAATCATGGAACCCAAAACACAACTTAACAACGGCACACTACTTATATAGCAGTCTGGTACTTTTGGAATCTACCTAATGCTGTACTATCAAACAATGCAAGCTGAAAATTACAATTATGTGTGAAACGTAACATTATACAATGACTACGTATCTGATTCTGAAGTAGATGTAGTTAGAGAAAAGAATATTTTAAAATATTGAATGCTTTGCTTAGGATACTGGACTCATTGTGGTCTTGTTTTTAAATTTGAAGTTTAACATATAAATATAGATAAAGGTGATTCATACAGGTACCAGTATTCCTGACAAGAGTGCTGCTATTTATAACATGGCATGACTACTGGATTATTTGTTGTAACTTTATCACCATATGTAGATATAATTCTGAAATAAAAACAAATGTTCTAGTGTAAAAGAACTTGAGATCAGATTTATCTTTCTTTGCATTGCCTAGCAAGAAAGCAACAAATAGAGTTGTTTTCTGTCTTGATTTGTCCTACCATGTTTTTATATATACACTATAGGTAATACTGTTTGTACAACTTATTATTTAGGTCTCCCAATACCTATGACTAAAAGACCGTTTTCAATTACTTATAACTTTTCAAAATTTTAACCATTTTCTAATGTCTCTATGCTTTGGAACAGGGACTTGGCAGGGGTAGAAGCAGCTTTTGTGTCAGAAAAGTTCCTGTGATAATTTCTGAAATCTTGCAAAGTTATATGCCCACAGTTCAGACTTACTCAGGTGGTATTCTTATTGATCCTTCCGGTCAAGGGAAAGGGCCTGGAAAAGAGTGGGTGTATCCTACAGATGAATGCATGGCTGTGCAGGTGGTGTTGCCAGTAGGACTTTGGCTTCCTTGACCATAGGACGATGTTCCAAGAAGAAGGATTGCTAGGAAGAGATGGGATCCACCTGACGAAGAGAGAGAAGACCATCTTCGCAGACAGGATCACTAACCTAGTGAGGAGGGCTTTAAACTAGGTTCACCAGAAGATGGAGACCAAAGCCCTGAGGTAAGTGAGGAAGGGGTGACCTAGAAGAAACACAAGCAGGAGTGGGCAACAGGGGAGACATTCTCAGGGACTGTCCATGAATACACAGAGCCTAGGAAACAAACAGGAAGAATTGGAAGTCCTTTCACAGTCACAGAACTATGATATGATTGGAATAACAGAGACGTGGTGGGAGCTTGTGTGACTGGAGCACTGTCATGGATGGATACAAACTATTCAGGAAGGACAGGCAGGGGAGAAGAGGAAGAGCTGTGCTTTATGTAAAAGAGCCATATGATTGCTCAAAATTCCAGTATGAAACTGGAGATAGGTCTGTTGGGTTAAGGTCAGAGAGGAGAGCAACCAGGATGATGTCATGGTGGGGGTCTGCTAGAAACCACCAGACCAGGAGGAAGTGGTGGATGAGGCTTTCTTCCAACAGTCAGCAGAAGTTTGCCTTCACGGTCTCCATGGAGACTGGCCAGGAGCAGCACAGAGAGCTTCTCCAGGGCCAGGGCTGGGGCCAGGATCTTGTGGTGATGGCAGCATGGGGTGGAGCTAGGGAGAGCCATGATCTGCTGCCCATGTGCCCCTGTGACAAGTGTGGGCTTGGTGTTCAGGGAGTGGATTGTGGTTCTGCTCTGGCCCCACCCCATGCTGTCACTGCTGCAAGATCCTGGCCCCAGAGCACCTCCCCACCCAGCTGTGTGCCCTGCCCATGTGGCTCCTGCCCAGTACCCATGGATACCCCAGGAGCATGGGGCATGACAGTGGAGGGCTGGGCCAGGCTAGGGCAGAGCCCTCGTTTTGCGGCCCCATGCTGTCATGCCCCTGCGCTCCTGCGATCTCCATGGAGGCTGATCAGGAGCCGCACAGTCAGGGGCTAACTGGGGGACAGTTGAGGGAAACCGGAGGTGAGAACTGGGGGGTGTCATGGATTTCCCCAGTGGAGTGCTTGCTTGGGACCCCTTCCTTGTTTGTTCTTTCTGAAAAACCCCTGAAGCCAGCCTAGGTGTGCCTTCTAGAGTGGAAGGAGCCCTGGCTTGTTCCCACTCTGAGATCATGATCCTAACTCTGCCTCTCCCTGGTTACCCATGGCCTTCCCTTTGGAAGCTACCTTCCAGTTCAGCTCTTAAAAGAAGGACCTAACCACTTTAAAGGAAAAAGAAGTGCACCCCAAGTCAGTCTGCACAGACCTGAGCACTCCAGAGTTGGCACAACCATTCTCTCTCTGTTCATTAGATTTACTGCATCCTTTTCATGCTGCTCCATCTACTCTCTCATAGTAATCTCCCTCCTTTTTCTTGATGCCTCCAAGGCACTCTGATGTTGTTTATTAATGGATGTCTGTCGAGCCCATCTGAGATGTCAATGTGGCTATTAAATTCTTTTGCTGCTGGAGTATACCTTATGTCATCCAGCACCCTTACGTGCAAGTCTGATTGTGAATTTGGTAACCCAAACAGTACATGTTATTATGCCAAGTAAAAATTGGGAACTTTATATAAACTGTACACCTAAAAGTGCAGTTTTATGAGTTATTTAACTTTCAAATGACCAAGGAAAAACTTATTAAGTATAGGTATCTACCAAGTCTCAGATAATCATCAAATATGGGGTTTCCTTGCACCTTTTCTTGATTTATCTGTTATTGGCCACTAGATGGACCAGGTCTCTGACTGAGCAGGACACTTCTTAAGTTGATATTTATTTAATACTGTAACTGATTATTACTCCAAGTAATTAGAGGAATGTATTATAAACAATCATTATTTTCTTTCTATGGAGCAGTAGCAAAATGTCATTAACTACATCAATAAAAAGCTAATGAGCATCACCCAAGCACTTAAATTCTCCATGGCAACATTATGTTCACTTGTCACACATGTGATCCCACTTAAGTCAACAGGAGTATTTTCAGGAGAATGAGTTTGCACTCTCTTCCCAGGTATATTTCAGTGTGGGATCACTGAATCTAGTGGTATAAATTGTCATAGTTTAAAAAATTTCCAAGGCAATAGAGTTATGACAACTTACATGAGCTAAAGGTCTGCTCCCAGTTTGTTAGAAGGTCCAGAAATTGTTCTTTAGTACTAAATATTTTACATATTAATTTTCCTAATAATGAGGATATCTGTTATAATGTGGCCTTTTGATCTGATAAATGTGACTGAGCCCCCTGGCACATGTTACGTTTATGCCACAATGAATGTGTTAATTATGCCATAAATGGCAAGGATGCTACAAAGGATGCCATCAAATAGCAAAGTAGTCATAGAAATGTTCAACATAAAATGTGGCTGTGGGGTGCAGTTGCTTGACAAGATTGTCAGAAACAACCCTGGACAGTCCCAGATCTCCAACAGGCAGTGCTGACAATCTTCTTGGTATTGGGCTGGGAAAGCTCCGAGCCTCCACTTGGCTAGAGGCTGCCCAAGGGCTGGTGCCCTGATTGCCACCACCAGGAAGCAGGGCAGCTTCAGTTCTCCAACTGGGTCCAAGGCAGCCTTGCAGGATCCCAGCAGGGGGAGGTGAGGGGCTTCCCAACTGAGAAATTTAAATCTCTGTGCCACAGAACTCCTCTGTGCCAGGCAGCCTGCCTGGGAGAATCAGACTCCCAGCCAGGATAGCTGAAGGAGGCAAGCCCTCAAGCTGGCCCAGGGCTGGGGACAACAATCAGCTTGCCTCAGTTCTCATGGAGCTGCAGACCTGGCTTTCATGATCCTGGATTCCTCCTGCACTGGAAAGTAGAAGGGGCATGCCTGGCATCTGATACCTGATCCCAAAATCATGCATCCTGCCATGCACATGCAGCACAGCAGGAGGCACCATGGTTAGGATTGGGGATCAGATCCCACAGCATCATTAAATGAACATGTGCCAGAGGCCTGATACTGACAACTGACCATATGTATTCCATTTTAGGTGGCAACTGCCGAAAACTCTACTATGCATAAATGGACTTGATGAACATCTTCTTTCTCACTTGAACAAAAATCATGTTCTTCAATTTTAAGGATTACTCCCTGAACATAAGACAATATGTCTCTTTGTTCTTTTAATATCAGTTTTACTTGGCCATCTGCTTGGTCTTAGACTAATAATTTATACATACATGCTCAAATCAAAGATGATGACTGAGACACCTTTGATCATCAGCATTTTGCCACTGGTCTTTTTCACTAATCTGTTTCCACACTATAAAAATTTCATTTTAAAATGAGAAAGCAATGAAGAGATGTTTCATCTTAACACTTAACAGTGAGAATCCCTTCCATGGTTCTCCCAAAGAAGCAAATAAAAAGAAAAAAAAACCCCTTTCTCTAATGTTTTGCCTTGGAAAACCTGCTGTTCCCAGAGCAAAGTTCATCTGAGAAACAGAGAAAAACAAGGAAATAAATACATAACTCATTTAGTTGTACTTAGTATTGCAGGAGACTTCAAAATTAGTATACATTTTAATTGTGAACATTATAAAAAGAACTTATTATTGCACAGTCTACTTCTTGAAGTTAAATATAGTATTATAAAACAAACAAAGATGTTTCCCTTGCCCTATGTAGGCTCTGTGGTTAATATATGTTCTCATACCAAGTTAAAAATTAACATGGATATTGATAAAACATTTGTCATTATTCATTGATTAACACTGATTTCTTTTCTTTTTTTGAACAGGAATGAAAAATGGCTACTTCAGGAATTCGGCATGCTGCATGTTGAATTTTTAATTCTACTACTAACTTTGTGTTACAACATCTGAACATCCATAGAAATTAGACAGTTTTATAGTTACGCATGTTCTTAAGTGCTTTGCTGAATCAGAGCCCACATACCTACAAGTATGACTTTCCACCCATAATTGCTTTCTTCTTTTATGTACTTAAGACAGAGCCTGACTATTTATCAAAGAATATACAACAACATATTACATTTCTAAAATACAAAATGATTCACAGGATAACAGTTCTCTTTGAATCATGCTTATTATACTTCGGTATTTTAGCTAACTTGTTCCAGACTTTCTGAGTTGAGAGATTATAAATAAAGTATAACGATTAGAACTCACGTTGTTTTGAAAATGCAGTTGCATCATATACACATTTTTTGATTCTATATTTCCTTTAAATAACAGCTATAATGACTTGAATATATTAATACTTTCCACCAGGACCTAAACCCCCCTCACAAGCCCCAGCCCTAAGCTCTCAATGAATTCTGTATGGGCAGACTCCTGTATTTGCCTAGGACAACTTGCAGAATCAGGGGCTGGATAAAATCCTGTCCTGTACTAGATGAGGCACACTATAATAGAAAAGGACTTAGAAGAGGTTAGTTTTCCCTTTAGTGCTCTAAAGAATTCTGGCAAAGAAAAACAGTATTCCTAAATATGCTTAATTGCCTAACTCTGGCACCCATATTTGAAAATCTTGGTCTAATTGTGTATACTGGTGGCTGGTAGGGCTGTGCGAAGCTTTGGGTCCTGATTCAATTCGGAGGAGATTCAGCCCAATTCGGTGGCTGAATCTCCGAATCCAGAATCGAATCAGGAACAATTAAAAGGTCCGGATCAATTCAAAGCTCTCTGAATTGACTCAGAAGATATTTGGAGAGCTTTGGCGATTTCAGGTAGCCCCTGCTGGCTGCAGTAGGGAGCTAGACCTGGATTCCATTCTGGTAAGTAGGGTGCGGGGAAGAGAGGGTTGAGGGAGGGGACCATGGGGGGACCCCTGCCAGGCCCCATCCCCTACCTGCTTCCCCAGCCCTCCTGAGGCCCCCACCGCCTGCTGTCCCAG
>NW_005841965.1:532952-536318 GCF_000455745.1 Alligator sinensis
CCCGTAAAAAAAACAACGCCCCCCCCAGACTCACTGTCTGCTGAAGTGGCTTTGGGGCTTCTGGGGGCTCATGGAAGAGCCCCCCATGCAGTGTGGGGCAGTGGGGGGCAGCAGGGATTGCCCCTGCCAGGCAGCAGCCAGTGAGTTTGGGTTTTTTTTTTTTAAAGGTCCAGGAGCTGAGGCAGGTGGGGTAGCCATTTGGGGGGGCAGCGGGGAGAATGGCAGGGGTCAGAGGACTTGTAGCAGAGCTCCCCATGTGGCGTGGGGCAGCATGAGGACAAAACAGGAGCTGGTGAGTGGGACTTCTTTTCTTCAAAGAGCTGGTAGCTGGGGCTGTGTGGGGCTGGGAAAGCAGGTGGAGGATGGGGCCTGTGTGATTTGGAGATTCGGTTGATTCGGCAGCAGCTGAGTCTCGGAATCAGATTCAGCCCAAACAATTTGGGACTGTGATTCGAATCACCGAATCGAATAACTGCCCCCCGAATCGGCTGAATCCAAATCCAAAGTGAATACTAGCTATTTCGCATAGGCCTAGTGACTGGTACAGAATACAGAGTGGTCATTAGCTGCACAGAGCAAAGAGACTACAGAATGTAGTTACAATTTTCAACATTTGCAAGGTTTGCAAATTTCCAACCACAACTAGCATTTCTTATTCCTGTTTTAAGCTACATTAGAAAGACAGTCCAAGATATACAACACACATCCTAATACAAGCTGTCCATACAGACCATCTTTTATATTCAACCCTGTGTTTCAAAGAAACTGTGGCATGACTGACAAGTAGCTGACTTTCTCAAAATTATTTCACAAAATTAAAAACACTACAATCCTTGAGGAGAAATATAATCTCACCTCATTAAATTCCTTAGTGAAATCATTCCAGTGCCTTTTACTAACTACTTTAGTGTTTTTAACTCACCATATATCCCTTCACAAGTTAAAAAAATAATTTTTATAGATGCATACACATATATGCACACCCACCCACCCATGAATGCTTTCTATTTTTCCCTCTATAAAAAGTTACCTTAGCCTCAAAATTAAAATATCCTTGACTGTACTGAATGACCTGCCAAGAACATTCTGTAAAACATCCCAATTCCTTTTATACCCACAGATTTTGTTGTGTTGGTGCAGGTACATCATATTAAAATTGATGGAATATTTAAGTTAGATATGTTTTCCTTCCTAATCTTTCTTACAATCTTTCTAATAAATACTTCCATAACCTATGTTATACAAAATGAAGCATGTTCATATTCATGTATTTCAAGCACTATTTGTTAGGTTAACAGGTCTTTCCAGTGGTGGAAAATGTGTCTGCATTTTAACTGTAGCTCCAAGGTGAGAAGTTTGTCCTGGCTCTCCTTTCCCTTTCAGCAGCATGAGGTTGTTGTTATATCTCCATGAGTAATCTCCTGCAAGGTGTGAAAGCCCCTTTTTCAGGAGAGGTTAGTATCATAGTATCATAGTGCTTAGGGTTGGAAGGGACCTAAACAGATCATCAGGTCCAACCCCCTGCCCCGGGCAGAAATGGGTGCTGGGGTCATATCACCCCAGCCAAATATCTGTCCAGCCTCCTCTTGAAGACCCCCAAGGTAGGAGAGAGTACAACCTCACTTGGGAGCCCATTCCAGAGCCTGGCAGCCCTAACTGTAAAGTAATGTCACCTGAACCTTCTCTCTAACAATTTGTGGCCATTATTTCTAGTAACCTGGGTGGTGTCTAGGGGGAACAGAGACACCCCAATTTCCACTGGTTCCCCATGGTGAGTTTGTAAATGGCCACCAGATCCCCCCTCAGCCTTCTCTTGTGGAGGCTGAATAGGTTCAGGCCCTTTAGCCTCTCTTCGTAGGCCCTGCCCTGCTGCCCCTTGACCATGCGAGTGGCTCTCCTCTGGACCCTCTCAATGCTAGCCACATCCCTCCAGAACTGGCTGCAGTACTCCAACTGTGGCTTGACCAATGCCACATCGAGGGGAAGGATTGCCTCCCTGGACCTGCTTGTGATGCATCTGTAGATGCATGACAAGGTGCGGTTAGCCTTATCGACTGCTTCCTCGCATTGGCGGCTCGTGTACATCCTGGAGTCAACAATGACTCCAAGATCCCTTTCTGCCACCGTGTTGACAAGAAGGTTGTTCCCCAGCCTATAGGTGTGTTGCTGGTTTCTTCTCCCTAGATACAGCACCTTGCACTTGTCCGCATTCAATTCCATCCTATTCTCATCTGTTCACCTCTGTAATTTGTCTAGATCTAGCTGGATTCTGTCCCTCCCCTCCAGTATGCCCACCTCACCCCACAACTTGGAGTTGTCAGTGAATTTGGACAGCGTGCATTCCACACCGACATCCAGATCACTGATAAAGAGGTTGAATGGTACAGGCCCCAGGACCAAGCCCTGGGGGACTCCACTGCCCACATCCCTCCAGGTCAAAAATGACCCATCCACCACCACTCTCTGGACGCGACCATCTATCCAATTTGCCACCCATCTGACTGTGTAGGCATCAATGCCACAGTCACCTAGTTTTTTTAAGAGAATGTGGTGGGAAACCATGTCAAAGGCCTTCTTAAAGTCCAGGAAGACGAGATCCACCTCAACACCTTCATCCAGGGACTTTGTGACCTGATCATAAAAAGAAACCAGGTTAGTCAGGCAGGACCTTCCCTCAATGAACCCGTGTTGGTTGCCCCTGAGCATTACCTCCCCTGCTGGGTCCTTGTAGATGTGCTCCTTCATAACGTTCTCAAAGGTCTTCCCAAGGACCGAGGTAAGACTGACTGGCCTATAATTGCTGGGGTCCTCCTTTCTCCCTTTCTTCACATTGGCCCTTTTCCAATCCTCTGGTACCTGACCAGTGCCCCATAAGTGCTCATACAGTTGTGCCAGGGGCCCCGCTATGACCCCCACCAATTACCTCAGCACCCTTGGGTGAAGAGCATCTAGACCTACTGATTTAAATACGTCCAATCCCTCCAAAAGTTCCCTAACTAGGTCGTCCCTGACCCTAGACATGGCCGTGCCTCCCCTGGGTCTGTCCGCAATTCTAGTGGGGGACATGTCCCGGTCCCTGTTCAGGAATATGGAGGCAAAGAATTTGTTAAAGAGGTCAGCTTTTTCATTTGCCGCAATCATTAGATTGCTATGCCTATCCCATAGGGGCCCCCACATTACCCGATGACTTCTTCTTACTTCCTATGTAATTGAAAAAGGACTTTTTATTATCCTTAATTCTGGTCACTAGCCCTAGCTCCATCTCTGCCTTGGCCTTCCTAACAGCCTCCCTGCAGTCCCAAGCAAGGGAGGTGTAATCCTCCTTGGTGATAGCCCCTTACTTCCAGTGTTTGTACGCCTCCTTTT
>NW_005841965.1:536328-548704 GCF_000455745.1 Alligator sinensis
TGGATGCCTTTGCTGAGCCATGGGGGCTTCTTAGCACTCCTGCAACCCTTGGTGTGCATTGGGACTGACTCCCTTTAAGCTCAGAGGATTGTTTCCTTGAGGAACAGCTACCCGTCTTGGACTCTCATCTCATTGAAGCCCCCAATACCTCTCCTACTAACCTTAACTTACAGAAGGTGGTTCTCCTGGAGTCGAGGAGCTCAGGAAAAACAATTGCTGGAAAGAGATGCTGGTAGCAAGCCTGTTGAGCTCCTGAGCTTCTAGGAATATGTTGAAAATCTGAGTGTATAGGGCTTGACCTCCTCTGGTTCCCTTGGTTTATTTTGTTATGGGAATCTCATCCCTGACCATGGGCTACTGGTACCACCTTGAGGGGCGGGGGCACATGCTCCCCCAGGAACCAGTCAGCGACCGGGGGTGGAGGGGGTCTCTCCACAGTCAATCTCGCTGACTGGGGGGGACCCCCAATCTTGCCAACCAGGGGGGGTCCCCCATGGCAAAACTTACTGACCAGTCGGTGAGCAGCCATGGTGCTCCCTGAAGTGGCTGCAGCTGCTTCCAAAAGCAGCCGCGGCCTACAACCCCATCTGGTACTCGTGGGGGGGGGGGCCCTGGTGCTCCCACCTGCCCCCCCTGCCTAAGTGGGGAGTGCAGCTGGTCAGGGGGTGCACCAGCGCTTTCAGGAGGTGCACGTGTACCCCTGTGCATCCCCTACATATTGCCACAGAAACAGAATGGTGCTGTTTTGCACAGCCCTACTTTCTATGCCTGGACAGGATGAACTGGTCTCTTGGGTCCAATTGTTTAGGGCACAGACTAAAAAAAAAAAATGTATTTAAAGCATTTATATTAATAACTTGAGTTCTTTTGTAGATATAAACTGCCAAGGTGTTGTATCTCCCATTTGGAAGCAGGGCACCAATCCTTTCCAGCATAATATGACTTCTTTAGGATCAACATCTTCCAAGGGTGGAGCAGCCCTTAATAAATTAATCTCAAGAGTCTCTCTGTCAATTATGTGGATCCTGTACAATTTTGAGAAAATGAAATGTTCTCTTATGCTCTAATGCCTTGTACTAAAATGGCTCTAGTAAAATACTTACAGAAACTCTTATTCTCAGCCAAAAACTCTTAGCCTAATCCTTGGAAATAGTACAAAGTGCTTATTTACTTTATATGTAAAATAGACTTTTACTGGAAGTGTTGTGTCAAGCAGTAATTCCTCCCATGACCAGTGTGAGGGGGACCACAGATGCTATTGAGTGTAGTCTATGATCCACTGGCCTTTTACTGAGGACATGATTCGAGGGAGGTGCACAGCAGGGCACATGCTGCTTTAAAAAATAAAAGCTGCAGAAAAGGCAAATGCAGTTTTGGGCTGTATCAGTAGAAGTAGTAGGTGCAAGACATGGGAGGTGATAGTGCCTCTCTACTAGTTAGGCCTCATCTGGAGTACTGTGTGCAGTAGGACATGAAGAAGTTAGAGAGGGCTGAGAGGCAGGTGACAAAGATGATCAAGGGTTTGGAAGGCATGTCATATGAGGAGAGGCTGAAGGAGCTAGGCATGTTCAGCTTATGGAAAAGGCACATAAGAGGGGACATGATAGCAGTCTTCAAATACTTGAAGGGCTTGCCATAAAGAAGAGGGAAAGTGCCTTTTCTCTCTTGCTGCAGAGAAGGCAGGCCAATTGCTTGAACTTGCAGCAAAGTAAATTTAGACTGGATATCTGGAAAAAACTTCTTCACTGTTAGAATAGTCAGGCAGTGGAATAGACTGTCTAGGGAAGTTATGGACTGCCCATCACTGGAGGTGTTCAGGAAGAGGTGGAACAGCCACTGATCGAGGGTGATCTAGGCATAGCTATGCTTATTTTTTACCATGGGTATTTCTCATCCTTCTGGGCTTTGCTGTTTGCTCCTACCCCCTACCCCACTTTTTTCCTGCTATATGTATCAGGGTGTTTTTAAGTCTCCCCAGAGGCTTTAGGTATTGGCTACAGCCAAGGCTGGGGTCTCTGACTCGGGTGTGCCAATGTTCCTCCTGGGACCAAAGCCAGAGGTTCCTGGCTAGAGGGTCTTGCCTTTCTGCTCAGGGTCAGACCAATTGCCATTTCTGGGATCAGGAAGGAATTTTACTCCATGGTCAGATTGGTACAGACTGGGCAGGGGGCATGGCCCTCTACCCAGGACCTCTTCAGCATATATTGACAACATTTTATAGAAGCAGGACATTGGCTGCTGTGGTTCCCTTGCTTTACCTGTGGCAGGTTAGGGTATTAAGTCTATGTTGTATCAGGGTTGAGGGTAGTCTTATGTAGAGTTTAGTTTATGGTTTGTATGGAATAGTTTGGATTGAAATGATCCTGTCTCAGGCAGAGGGTTGGACTAGATTATGACCCAAAAGTGGGTCTCAAGAATATATCAAAGTGTCATGAACAAACTTAAAAAATGGATCAACCAACTTTAAAAATGGATTTTCCTATAAAGGAGAAAAATGTAGGAATCCATGGCTATGCCTCTGCAGCCTGCAAGGGGCTGCTTGGGGCTCCCCATGCCCCACACACATACCCTACCCTGCCCCACACACCCACCCCCTGTGCCACACACTGGGGGGGGCTGGGGGCAGTGGGTTGAGACTGGCCATCAATGTTTCCAAATGGGTCCTGGTACAAAAAAGATTGAGAACCACTGAACCTGATGACCTCTTACAGTCCCTTCCAGCCCTAGTTCTTGATTACTCTAATTTAAGAAGGTGCTAACAAAGAAGTGCTGATTAAAGTACATGTGGTAAACCTTGTCCTTTTGCTACACAAAAGAGGCTCCCCAATTCCCAGTTCCTCCATTAGCGCACTGATGCAGTTAAAAGTTTTTGCAACAGCCCTTTCTGCCTAACATTTTCCATTTTTCCTTTTGTTAGTGTATGATGGTAACAGTGGCAAGAACAGTAAGGGTGCCTGTAGAGTGCAGAGGCTGCTCAAATGTTTTATAATTACAGTGTGTCAGAGCAGAATTGATTAATCAAGTCTGCAGGAGCCTGGCAATTACCATGCTCCAGCAGCATCCTGCTGCCATTTTGCAGCATGGGGATGCTGATACATGAGACACTGCAGTACTTTAATTAGAGTGGCTCTGCTCCCCACACCCCTGGAGCACGTGTAAAAGTGCCATACTATACCAACGGCTCCCTTGTTAGTGGCTGAGAGCACTTTGTCTACAGTAAATCCCCACTGTTACCAATAGTGGTGGAGCTGAATGGTTAGCAACAATGGCAGAAATTTAGAAGATGAAAATCTAGTACAGACTGAAAACTTGCATGTTATAAAACTGTCACACTTTGTTTAGTAGTCTTTCAACTGTTTTTCCTTTTGAATTTAAATGTTGTCTGCTTCGTCTACGTTCAAAGGTTTTATGACATACTGCTGAATCAGGGCCTTCATATTTAGAAGCCGGATCTTGTAAATACTTGAGAAGTTTGAGAGCTTAGGCCCTAAATTTGTAACATTAATTGTGTTTCATTCAGCTGTTTTCATTTAAGAGTATTAATATAGTCCCTTGCACTTAATATTTATATCTGCCATATAAAGCTATGAAAATCAAAAGAAGTACAAATTTCCATATTGATCCTAATGAGAAGATCATTGTCTTTGTAATATTACATAAGCCTTTCTAGCCTTTCTGAATACTCGACAGACACTTTATAAAGGGAGAAAAAGAGAGGAGAAAAAAGGTTCTTTAAAGCTATAGCTAACAGAAAATGATTCACTTGCAGTAAAATGTTATCCAAAATTGAGCATAACCCAGAGTATTTAAATACCAGCTCAAGGCTGCATGTTTAATAAATGTTTTTATCATTAACAAAGAAGAAACTGACTGACAATTATGCTACATTTTATAGTTGAACTGCTGGACTATTATTTAGAACAGGTGCACTTCACAAATTCATTGTATTCTGTTAAAGTGTGTCAGCCTAAACAAAGGCTGTGCCCTTACCTATGGAAGGCAGACAAGGTTCCTTGGGTGAATCTGATATCTTTTATTAAACCAACCCAAATAGCTCTAGAATAGTTATTAAGCAAGCTTTCGGGTTCAAAAACCGTTCGTCAGGCTAAGCTCGACAAAGGGTTTTTGAACCCAAAAGCTTGCTTAATAACTATTCTTCAACTATTTGGGTTGGTCTAATAAAAGATATTGGATTCACCCAAGGAACCTTGTCTGCCTATGTCCTTAGACCAACACGGCTACAACCTACACCCTTACCCATGGAATGCACTTATCTATATTTAAAATGTCCTCAACAAGTTTTGTGAGAGAGGCCTGGTAAATTTGGGGAATAGGAGGGAGGGGATCAAGTCTGAAAGCAAGAAATGGAAGAATTTTATTTGAATTTTCAGCTGAATTTCCAAGTTTTTAAAAACATTTCTAGAGATCATACTTCTACCATATTTACATACACATTATTTGCAATTCTCATAATTTTAGGGGGATCACTGAGCTTAGGAGCTCAGCACAACTGTACCTCTGTTTCCTCCCTCTCATAGACCCTGTGCCCAAAAGGCCAACCTCTTTATGAACCACCTTGAAAAAGATTTTTTTAGAAAAGTGTACCACTGAACCTGCATTAAACCAACGATACTCAGCCTCTGGACTGAACACAAACACATGAATCTGGATTTAATACCACAACGTCAAGAACTACAAGCCTTTCTTCAAATTCCCTCTAGAGTACACTTACAGAGACGTCAACTTTCTGAATACCAGTTGTTTAGGGTCCCAAATGGCACCCTAAACAACTGCATATAGAAAACTCATACACTTACCTCCATAAAACTACTAATCATCCCAAACCCACCAAAAAAGCTGTATTCTATAGCCAGATTCTCCAAAACCACTGTGTCTGCTATTAGAATACCCCTGACACTACCTGTCACCCCGGTTCCAGCCCTAACCCTGCACATGCTGAATAGAGCCTGCCAACCCAGCCTCAGTTCCTATTGCCAGCTCTCATTGCGCCAGTGGGATCTTGTGCACAGGCCTATGCCACCTGGCCTGTGGGGCTTGATAATTTGGGACTGGCAGTGTGATGGCAATGTTAATTGTCTCTGCTCCATTCTAACCAAATTTCTGAACCTGTGGGGAGCCCAGTGAGACAGATCACGCAGGCTGCATCTGACCTGTGGGCCAGGGGCTGAGCATCCCTAATACAGAATATATAACAGAAAGGCTACTCTACTGTGATACCACCATGGGATATATAGTACCTGAACAGAAGAAAAGGTGGGTCTCCCTAACTCACTTGGAATAAACTTTTATCTCTACAGAAAATATTCTAGTTTTACATTGAGAAAAGGACAGAAAATAGGCATGGTTAAAGGAAGTACTAGGTGAACTGGAGGTAGGATAGACACTCATTATCTCTCCCTTTTGTCCATGGAGGTGTGGGTTGAAAGTTAATACAGCTCTGAGTTGTTACTACCTTTCCCCACTCACTATAGTTATTTCTTAAGTCCAAGACACTAGCATCTTCAGGACACTTGCAAATTGGGTGGTTCCAAAATGGGACAAGAGAAAGAGAAATGACAGAGCAAGAACTGAACAGGTATCTGTGCAAACATGCTTTCCTCTTCACCTCCCCTTCCATAGGAAAAGACCCCTGCCTTACGTTTAGCTAAAATATCTGTTCTTCGACTCTTAGCATTCTAGAAAGGATCTATATAAAGAGTTCAGTATTTTTATACTATGAAATTAAAGAAATGCTGTGAGGTTAAAAGACTTAAGTGCTTTACCAAAAATATATAATTAAAATATTATATAATAAAATGTGTCATACAATTGTAGCTTGCACAAGATACACTCCCACATATTGAACCCAGGGACGTTATTCCACTTTTATTAAAAAAAAAATCTAAAGCTCGAGAATCTATTAAACAGGGATCCTGTTCTTTGCCAATATTTCCTGGTGGTAAGCAATCCTGTTCACATTATTCATTATTCTATCATGTCAGCATAGCGCATTTTTCCACTCCTGAATCATAGTCCATATAGTGTCCATTTTGCTACTGTAAGGTAGTATTGAAGGATACAGATTATAACAGCTGCATAGTGAGGAAATGTTAAAGCAGAACCATTAATTCTTTGACAGCCTTGATTTTCACTTCATGGCAAAGCTGAAATTACTGTATTAAAAATCTGTTTGTTTTTCACACCATTTACAGGTAAAATTAATAGCTGAACCTTTATAAGGAACTAAAATACAGGTCAACAGAGCTCATTCATGACTTTCAAACCCAATTATGTTATGACTAATAAAAAACAGACATGAGATTTAAAAAAAAAAAAAGAGCTACAGAGCCTTTCACTTGTACTTTATCAGTTCACAGAACATAGGAATTGCCATGACAGATATGACCACTGGTTCATAGTTCAAGATAACATTTCTCTCAGCAACCAGAGGTAGAAACCCCACTACATCTCAGGTAAGAGATAATGGGGTTACTTTTTAATGGCTGATTGGTGGTTTCTATGAAATGACCAAGTGGTCCTACTTTTTGTTATTATACAATGATGTATACTCTGGCAGCAAATGTGTACATAGCACTAATTAGCAAGCTTAACAGAGATCCCCCTGGAACAAGCAAGGTCAGGGAAACTGTAACTCTATATCTTCATGTTGGTTATATTTGTGCGGGCTGGGAGTGACCCGGGCCCTTTTCCGTGCTGCACGCGGGCTGTGGCCAGCAGCCCGGGCACGCTGGATCAGAGAGGGAGGGCGACAAGCTGGAATTAGGCACAGACGCTTAACGGTAGATTTAAAGATTGTTTACTTACACCAGAGATGGTAGTGGTGTAGGCTGGAAAACTTGCTTGAGTTGCGGTTACAGACACAGACAACACGGACGGTCGCGTGGAGTTTGCTAGGCTCCACGGAACAGAGCTCCGGATGCTCTGGGTGAGCGCGCCACCAAAATCAGACTCGTAGATACGTCTTATAAATTTTTTCCGCTCGAAGACGGGAAGAGGTGGGCGATGAATCAGGTCGCCAAGCTCCTCTGAATCTCACACAGGGTTTCTATTACCCTGCCGTGTACCCAGAGTCTCCACGAGATGGATGTGGAGTCCTCTTCGGCTTGGGCAGAAACTGCTCAAGCCTCTTATACGGCTAACAGGCCAATCGTTAGCCACCACGTGGGAATAATGTAGAACTAGCCAATAACGGGGAACGAATTTGCATACGGGTGGCAGGAACTCTTTTGCACCGTGCATTTCTCTTGCAACTTGAGCAATGCACCCTGCAAAAGAAGCTGCAAATAGGCGGGAAACTCGTCCCTGCACCGGGGTTCTCCTCTGCAATAGGAAACTCTCCCGTGCAATGAAGTTGCAACCTGGCGGGGATAATTCTGGTGCCGAAGCACACACAAAATCATGCCTTTGGGTCATGACAATATTTTGAATAAAGAGTACTTTAATTTTGTTGGGAGAACAACGACAAAAAAGGCACTGTCCCCCTTCCCCCCCCCCACCTTTCCCTCAAATTCCTGATGAGAAAATTTGGGAAATTTTACATTTGAATGAGTGGTTGGCATTCAGTCAGGGTTTTCCTTCTGTTTTAGTCATGTAAAGTAATTGTTTCTAAATTAAAAATGGGAAGTCAATCTGATGAGTTCATCATCAGTTCAAGGGAATAAATCCTTGTAAAATCCAAGCAAGACAGAAAAGTCTGAAACATTATGTTTTTTCCTAATAGTGGTGTTTTCTTCCTAATAGCTTTTTAATGTGGCCGTGGGGACACTTTAACTATAGCTCATCAAACAAGCTTTAGTTAAAGTGCCTCTCTGCCATTTTGAAGCATGGGGATGCTGAATACATGTGATGCTGAGGCTGATAGAGCATGCTGATTAGCATGCTCCCGCAGACTTGATTAATTGAGTCTGCTTTGATGCATCGGCTAATTAGCATGCATCAGAGCAGGCACTGGACATGTGTCTAGGTGCCCACTGGTGGGTGCTAGATGGATTGGAAGGATTGCCATAATCTGTAGAGACGTATCTCAAATATGTTGGAAAGGCACAAAGTTCCTGCTGCAAACATAGTTGCTGCATGTCTGATTTGAGTATACATGACACCCTGATGAACATGCTTACAAATCAAATGCAATATATCCTTCTGTGTGCATGATCTCTTGACTTGGAAATATGATTCAAAAGTGTTGCATGTGTTCAGGGCACATATTCGTTTGCAACTTTTGCATTTTGATATTTCAAAATCTGGGCCTTGGTATCTCTGCAATTCAGAAATACATTTGCCAAAATTAGAAGCTTGTAATAGAATAAACAGTGGCAGGTCATTGATAGTGCCCTTGTCTCCCTGCTTTACCTTGCCCTTGGTTCCCCTGCTTTACCTGTGGCAAGTGAGGGCAGGGGCTGGCAATTTATGGCCTGCAGGGGGACAAGGGCACTATCAATGTTCCCCAGCAGTGGCAGTGCCTCGGTGGTGGAGGGCCTTGGCAGTGTTTCATGGCAGGCTTCACCCATGCCGTGGCAGGAGCTTTGCCTCTGTCATGGTCAAGTGGTAGAGGTAAATGTTGCCAGTGATATTCAGGCTCCTGGTGTGTCCTTTTAACTGATGTGTCACATATTCAAATTAAATTATTATACAAACCAGCCACACAGATGATCCACAATTAATGATTAACATATTTGTGGCTAGTTCACCATTTTTATTACATAATAAATTGCTTAAAGTGTGGCATGTTTACAATTTATCATGATATTAACATGTTAAATATGATAAATGTAACATGGGAGGGACTTCTAAATTTACACACTAGGGTTGAAGTATTGTTGCCATGATGGTCCAGGAAATATATGAGAGGGAATGGCTTTTTTATGTCTGTTTTTAGATCAACTCTGGAGTTGGGAGAGATGTTGGATAAGCTTTTGACCATGAAGTGCCTTTCTTCAGTTCTCTGAAAAAGAAGTAGATGCAGGCTAAGCTGAATAACAGAAGACAAAACCCCCTATCCATATAATTTACATGGAATACTGAGTGTCCTTCAACTACTGCATCTGAGATTTGGGAGACAGAAAAAGGCAATAGTGAATATAATGTCACAAAGTATGTATGTATGTGAAGTGGGGGTTTAATGAGGGAGAAGATAGATTAATAGGGAAAAGAACCATATAATCCAGGATTAGAGGGAGAAAACAGCTGTCAGAAACCAACCCAAGCCAAAACCTCTCCATATCAACACTGTTGTTTTTGTTATGCATGTTTTTCTTCCCAAAGTAGGCTACAAAAGGGATAAGGGATTCTCCAGGCATCCTCCCACACAGACCTGTTGTAGGACTGCACTAGGAGTAGGATAGAATAGGTTAGCTGTTGCATGTGAACAGCACATATGTTGAGGCCTCATGGGATACTGGATGAACTCTCCACCCTTTCAGGTACTGCCAGACTTCTAAAAACACAGATAGAACAGCAGCTCCCTGTTGCAACTTATAGCTCTTTGCAGGAAGCACTATGAGCTGCAACAATTCCCTGGGCCCAACAGATGTTTGCTGTTGGATCTCGGAGTTGGGGATTCCAGCTACTTACCAGGAGCCTGCAGCCCAGACTCCATAGCAATGGCACTCCCCACACCCAGGCCAGATGGAGGAGGGAAAAGGGACAGAAGGAGCTCATTGTTGAGGTTCCCCAGTTGGTGTCACCCTCCAGTTCAAGCTGTGAAAACCCCAGACCAAATTCCCTTTGCTCCCTTTCTCTCCTCCCATTCTGAAAACAGAGACAGGCTAGGATCTCCGCAGACACAAGTTACAGAATGCACTCAGTTTTGGAGTGTGTTCATCTGAACCCTTATGCAATGAAGGTTCAGATTTTTGTGGGATTGGGCCCTTTTAAAGCAGTCTGCAGCTGTGCACTTCTGTTTGGTCATGGGTGTAGACTGCTTTCCAGGGCAAGATCAGACAAAAATTGTCACTTCTGTTTATGCCCTAAAGCACAGCATAGATAATTTCTTTACTGTCTTTCTGTTTGAATGCTAATTTACGATCAGTTAGCCAGTAAGGAGTCTATTATATATGAATGAGAGACAAAATCCATACATCATTAAGGTGGAATTTGGCCCAATACAGTTTTATCATACTCAATTTACTTCAGTAAATTCATAACATTAAATTAATTTGATGTGTTCCCCTCTATTATTTGAAATATTTTTGACATCCAGTTTTTGGGATAAGAAAGATTCCTGACCAATAATTATTTATCAAAAAGACAACCCATTTGCCTAACACCAAAACTAAATAACCACTTATCAAAGAAATTCCACAGTTGTGATAATGTCAGCAGTAGCGGTTAACCACTAACTAAGCCTGGCTGGTTAGGGATTAGACTAACTATATGGGATTGGTAGGAGAGACAGTTATATGTAATATTATATCACGGGCCCTGATTCTAATCTTAAGAACATATTCTGCAGTGTCTCTAATAACTTCAAAAGAGTTATTTGGGATTTATGATGATACACAAAGAGAATGTTTTGAAAGTAGAATCTCATCATTTCATAAGGAAAGCCTCAATTTGCGAATGTGAGAAAAATGAAAATAAGCTAGTAGTTGTAACTCACCGTTTCCTACCCTATAACAGCCTGAAGTGCAGAACAACATTATGAAAACATGCCTTTGCAGTCTGATGAAGCATGCTGCTGCTTACAAAAGCGTATGCATCCCATTGAGTGAGCTTATGGCCCCTTCTACACATTACCTGTATCACACAATTACCAGGTTAACGGCACAATTAATTTAGACACATACAAATTAGCTATCATGCCATAAAAAATTCCAACCAGCTATAAAGTTATTGCTGGAAAATGTGTAAGGGATGCGTGGGGTGCCCTGTAGCTGGGACATTGTAGTAGCTGCAGTCTCCCAGCCATGGGGGTGTGTGGAGTGCCCCCATGGCTTGAAGATCGCAGCTGTTGTGATCTCTCAGCCCTGGGTGACACCCCCAAGGCTGGGAGACCACAGCTGCTATGACCTCCCAGTCATGGGGGTAAGTGGGGTGCCCCATGGCTGGGAGATCATAGCAGCTGTGATCTCCCAGACATGGGGGTGTAGGGGGGCTCCCAGCCACTGCAGCCTGCTTCTGGCTGGTATAGGGTGAGCCCAAGATTAGGCTTCCCCTGGACTGGAAATAAGGCACAATGGAATCTAATACATGATCCCACAATCACGCCTCATGGCAGAAGGTTTGACTGTGTGGATCATGCATTACATTCCACCATGCTTTACCTGAATCTGTAGAGGGGCTCTGAAAGGTGCAAATCCACCCTGCATTCTTCCATTCCACAAAGCAACATAAAGTCAGTTCATTGGTCAGTGTCATTGCCTCTATCAATACAATGGAGTGGGGCCTGATCAAAAAAAGGACTGCGGAATTGGTCTTCCACAGAAAGCATTATATTTCGATACCAAGTTCCATGTCTTGTGCAATGTAAATGTGTGTACATAACAGCACACAGCAGCTATAGTATATCTCAGGTAACTGAAAACAGACTTCTGTACTGCGAAAATCATAGGCCAGGTATCAATTCTACCTTTGGCTTGATATAACGAGATCTAAAATCCTCTGCTGCAGAGACCTTTATTAATTCTCTTTGACATTGAATAAAATGGTATCTACTTTATACACAGTGGCCAATGTCTACAAAAATATCTTGGAAACTTCCTATTCAGATAAATAAATTCCTTTCCAAATAATTTTCGTAAATGTCTCATGAAACCTAAGGTACGGATTTTAGGTACTTTCCTTAAGTTGAAAATGAGTTTGGGGAAGAATATTGGGAGGTTAATCAGAGACTGGTTCTGGCTTCAGTGTGAGATGAATGTACAAGACATGTTTGCCCATGGATAAAACTGGGAAAAAGGATCAGTTGTTAATGTCTGACTATCCAGTCACTGTTGAGAACGTGCCCAGCCCAAGCATTCAGCCTCTTTAGGAGGAACAGTGCTGCATAAATGGCTGCCATTTCTTCACAGACTTAGGTTACCTGTGCCTGTGGTTCTTGGGAAGATGCAACAGTTCCTGAAAATAGAAGAGAAGCTAGACTTATTTTCTATGGCAACACAAGAGGTTTATTTCTAGCAGATAGTCTTCCCATTCTGAAAATCTGTAATGACTTGATCAAGAATCTACTGAAGTGAATGAAAATATCTGTATGGGCAGATTTTGCACCACAGCTTTTGAGTCAAAACAGGTTATATGTCTACAAGGAGGTGTTTGTTTCTTAAGATAAAATATTTTTAAGGCTATTTTACCGTATTTGAGTAAAATACTGTAAAAAAGAACAAAAAGTTTGAGAAAGACACAGGGAAGGAGCAGGAAT
>NW_005841965.1:548735-550714 GCF_000455745.1 Alligator sinensis
AGGAATGAACAAAATGTATGTGCACTCTCTTGTGAAAGAAGATAATGCATGACATTGTTGAGTGCACTGGTTGATTTAAAAATTAGGCTGTGAACGTTTTGATTGGGTTGGGTTGATCTCAGCTGCAAATATAACAAAATGTCCAGAGGTCCACAGTGTTTGTCTTTGATGAGGTGACTGAAAACTAAGCAAGCAAAATCTTAGACCTCACCAAGGCTCAGTATCATAAGGCCCTGACAAATATTGCATTTATAGTGTGCTGAACATGTTAATTGTGCTGTAAATTGCACCGTCAGATATCAACCAAATGATGACACCATAAAATAGCAAATAAGTCCCCAAAGTGTTCCATATATAATGGAGAACAGCTTATGGCTAGTTTGTATGGCACTTCAAATTGAATGCGAGGCACATGTCCCAGCCCCAGACCCCCCCAGCCAATGCTGACAATTAGCTGATTGTTGGCATCAGCATCAGGCAGCCCCACATCTCAAAATAGACCCAGGGCTGCCTGAGGCCAATGCCAAAAAAATTGCTGATTGGTGGCATTGGCCCTGGACAGTCCCAATTCTGGACCTAGGCATTTGTGGGGTATGGGTTGGGGGCAGCCTCTGGGTTCAGGACACAGCTACCCTCTGCCCAATCTGTAGCTGCCAGGGGCTAGTATATGCTTGAAACTGTCTTATAAAGAAAGTGCAATTAGCATTTTCCTAAGCTATGGGGGATGAATATATTCTAAATGTTTGCTTGGTTCTATCTAAAACCCATTCTCCTATACAGAAAAAAGGACAAGGAGAAAATGTTCCATCAGAAAACAAAAATTGGACCTATTATGAGAAAATTAAGTATTGTTTTGTTTTCCTGACTAGGCCATCTGCCTGCAGCAATTGTTATTGCTAACTAATCGCAAACAAGAATGTGTCTGCATTCATTCATTGTTTCAGTATACTTTTGCAACATAGCCCAGGATCTCAATTTTGAGCCAGACACATTATGTCATTCAATTGACCCCATGACCTGGATTTTTGCCATATACAGCCTTCTGAGAACTCTATTGCTGGTGGGGGATTGGAGGGGATCTCAGATGATAGAGACAGCTGACAGAGGGATCCTGCATCTGCTGTTCCACCCCACTCCAATATAGGGGCTACTTCATGGAAAGGAAAGGATCTCTATTAGAGTACTCTTGTGTACTCACTGTACAGAACCAGTTGTAACTGTTTCCCTGATCCTCACTGTTTCACTCTTCTGTGATGAACAGAGGTCTGATTCAGAAGATATTAAAGCCCCATATGCTTTGCTGTTTTCTTTTTTCCCTAGTTGTCAAAAATAAAATTAAACAAAACCACCTTCCTTCTTCCTATGATTGCTTAAAAACTTCCAAAAGTTTTACTTAAGTTGGTTTTAGAAATATGTCTCAACCAATCCTTTGATCTGCTAAATTTTGAGGAAATTCATATCCAGAGCTGAATTTCTCAGCTCGTGTCTATCTTGTTTGCTTTTCTTATACAGCGAAATCCCCTTGTACCTGATACATCTTAACGCTTAATGCAATTCCAGTCCCTTTTCCCATAGACCAGAACTATTGCAAAGAGATAACATCACAGGTGACAGTAAAATTCTTGTCAGCTTCAGTACTTTATATACTAAAAGACACAGAACAGGCAAGGAAAGAACTGATGTTAAGGTGCATAGCAGGTGCATGCAGGTTCACATGCACCCCCGGAGCATGGTGGTGCACCCCCTATAAAAAGGCACCACCAATACTGCTGGCAGCACTGGTAGGTGGTCACCACTCACCCCCCTCAACCCTGCTGCCAACACCGCCAGCGGCATCTGTGGGCAATATGCAGTTGGCGGCATCTGTGGGTGGTCACAGATTGCCAGTCGGCGCTCACCACCCCCTCTCCCCCACCGCCGACAGCACTGCAGCTGCCTGTGGCAGCTCCCCCCCTACCTCTGCCCCACTCCTCCCTCCG
>NW_005841965.1:550724-554462 GCF_000455745.1 Alligator sinensis
CGGCGCGCTATTGGCACCCCCCCCCCCCCCAGCTCCTGGGGGCATGCGGCGTTCTTGGGCGCATTCATGCACTGCAACAAACCCAGTGCTCTAAAGTTATTGTGGGTGGTCCCTGACAGTATTCCCTCTAAGCTGCATGGTGTGCATGGTCGCACAGGCGCCTGGCAGCACGGCATGAGCGTGCCTGTGTGGCCATGCACATTGCCTAGCTTAGAGGGAACGCTGGTCACTGAGGGCATTTTTACATATGGTTTGGGCTAGGAGGGGAGTGCATTTTAATTAGAGTGCCTCTTGGGAGCTGCTTTAATGAAAACACCCACAGAATCTCATGGATTCAGTGTCCTGCATTTCAAAATGGTGGCAGGGTGGCCTTAATTAAAGTTTAGTCAACGAGTGTCAATTAAAGCACCTCCACTGCCATTATGAAACATGGGAACGCTGAATACATGAGACGCTGCAGCACACTGGAGTGTTCTGCTTAGAATGCTCCAGCAGACTCGATTAATCAGAACGTGTTAAACCACGTGTATAGGTGCCCCTCAGGGCATCCCAGTTTCATCAAGTATGTCAACAGAAGTGTGAATGATGTTTTATTCTCAAGATACAAGGGCACCAGTTTCATCAATTATGTCAACAGAAATGTGAATGATGTTTTATAGCATGACACAGAAGTTATTTTCTCGAAAGGATAATAACCACATCATTAAAGAGTGACATTCAAATGCTGGACATCACAACATAAAGAGAACTTGACCTGAACATTAGCATAGAATCTTTGGTGGGTGAGACAATTACTAATTAATAAACAAAAGGAAATAAATGCATAAAATGACCCTTTTCATTGCAACTAGAATTCCTTTAGGATTTCAATTTTCCAGAAAAATAAGACAAGGGCAGCATATATATTCACTGTCCTTCAGATACGTAATAGCCTATATCATTTTGAGAAAGGCATAATATTTGGTTTTGATTCCTACCTGGCACAAATAATTCTTCACGCATTTTTGCTCTGGCTTGTTCAGAAAAGCACCTTTTCTTCAACCATTCAGCCTCAAATTCACTGGTGTGTTCATTTGGCCATATAATATATACCTGAAATAGTCCCCAAAATTACATAAATGTAGTCATACTCCTAGAAATATGAATTAAACGTGTCATCTGATATATTGGAATTATTTGCCTCTTCCTGACAACCTCTGCTGACTTAAGAACTACAAATACTTTCAAAAGCTCAATTGAGCACTAGCCACATTTCCCCCCCAACCCTCTTTAAAAAAAAAAAAATCAGTTTTTAAAGCAGCAGAGTGGAGAAGTGATAGAATTCACTGACTTGTGTTAGATGCCTTCATTCTGGATGTTCTGCCTAACAAACATGCTGTGAATGGGAAGCAGCTTTAATGAGGTGTGACAATGAGGAAAAGGTTGGAAGAGAATGACAACAACTTGGGAAGTATGGGAACAACTTCAAGGAAGTGAAGGAGAAAGATGAGAAAAAGATGACTGGAAGGGAGAAAAATTAAAATATACTTTATTCATTTTTAAGTGTCAAGTTCTCTAAAAGGCTAAGTACAGACAGTCAAAAAGCCTGAGGCTGAATCAATTCAATCTTTGGAGGTTAGTCTAAGCTGCATAGATTGAACCAATAAGCAAGTGAACAGACATTCACTTTTGATTCTGGAAATACAGCCACATGCCTGCAGTGGCCCTGGCCAGAAACTGGGGGGCGCTATAGCATGCCCCCTGCTCAGATGGAACAGGCAGCTTGGGCCAAGGCTAGCCCTTTCACCCTGTGAGTGGGGGATTTGTGGGGAGGTACAAAGCCACCTGGGATGCTGGAGGGCTGTGAGTTAACTTGAATGTGGAGGGGATCTGGGACAGAAGTTCAATAAATCAATTTAACCTAAATCAGTTAAGTATGATACTACATCCATCCAGGTTTCTCTTAAACCAGTTTCAGCCATTTTGAAAGTGGTTTATGTGCATTGAACTTCTGTCATGTTACAAATTTGAACCAGTTTCCGATCACTTATAAACCAGTATGGTTTATATTTAATTTCTGTCCCTAGCCAAAGTGTTCACATGCCTTTTTTGTTTTGGTCCCCTTGGTAGCAGCTAATGGTGGTTCACTATAGGATATATAACTGAATAGTCAGACTCTGCGAGTGACTGACCTCCATTATGAATTTCTTTTTTGGTAGCACTCAATAGCTTCAATTAGGATTGGTGTCCCAGTATGCCATGCAGTACATAGAGAAAGATATAATTCCTGGTCTTGATACACTTGGTATCTCATAGTACCTCATTTTTTTCTGTTAAAATAGGAATTTACTTAATACAATTCAGAAAATTTAGAGCATGGGACCAGGAATTCCTCAGCATTGGTCCTAGTGCTTCCATAGATTTTTTCTGCTACCTTTGGCAAACCATATAAACCAGGGGTATCAAACTTGTTGGACCCCATGGGCTGGATCTGGACCATGGTGCGTCTTACAGGCTGCATGACCTTCAAACCTTGGCATTAATCCTGTCATTTCAGAGTGGCTCCAGAACTCAGGGAGTTAATGCTGCTTCTGCTTATCTCTTCCTTTCCCCCTGTTGTCAGTCTTACACTAAAAACCGTGATTGTGGTGGCAGATAAGGTGGGGGTGGGGTAGGAGTGTGCCATTAACTCTCTGGTTAAATAGTTAACACCATAAACTGATCAGAAAGTCAGTATATAGGCTACTAGACTGTTTTTCTCTTTGATTCCATAAAGGAGCAAAGGTTGGTGGAGGGGTTATAACTTAGGGAGACAAGAACATAGACGGAGGGTGGGCTTAGGGAAATGAGAAACTAGGAGAATGAGTCTTCAATTCTATCATCCCACCAACTTCTGATGGCAAAGGAGTACAAGTAGGAGGAAAATCATTTTATACTATCTAAGATCAAAAATCTGGTTTTCTGTTTTCCATGGTTAAAACTTACTAGAGTAAGAATGATTAAGATCTTGTATTTGGATTGCTCAAATGACAATAGTTCCTAAACATCCCGCATAAATGCAGTATAGTACTGAGATCTGTGAATAGCATGAGTGGGGCATATCCTGAAATTCATGTTGCAGCTTTACTGTCTATTGCTAATTAAAAATTAGCAAGCACTGTAGTATTATATACAAGCCATTTAAGAGTAAAATATATTTTTTAAAAATTAATTACCTTTTTTCTATCTGTCAAAGTGATGTCCTTCACCCCAGTGTCAACATCTAGGTCTTCCAAAGGCAGTTTGCGTGCTTTAGCAGAGTGCAAGAAGCAGTCAGGACACTGACAGTTGTCTCTTAGCCACACAGAAGGGTAAAGGCTCTTGCCCCCATCTTCCCAGTGGATACAGACAAAATGATTGGCATCAAGAGCTTCCACTTTCTGAATTCTTGCATTCATGTTGAAAGGCTGAGCTGCTTGAACTACTCCAGCTGAATATTGCAAGGGTGGGGATCTTGTTATAGTACTCCTGCTCTTTTGTATTAGCAATGAAACACGTGGACAGTCTTGATAGACTTTGGACCTTAATAGGTAGTTACCCACAGCAGTCCACATTTTGATTAGCCTTATGCAATCTTCAAAGGATGAATGCCTTTGTGGGATTTTCACTACATACAATAAGTAAGAACACAATAAATTATTGAAGGAATAATGATAAAATAAGGACAATAAAAAAAAAAGAAAAACAGAGCACCCTTTTTCTGCCCTGCCCTCTTTTCTC
>NW_005841965.1:554472-566590 GCF_000455745.1 Alligator sinensis
CACCATTTGTACATTTTGACCCAAGGAGAAAAGTATATTTAGGCTCACATTTTTTAACAGTGACTCAGAAACTTAGGGTCTGACACTGCAGACTCCTTTAAAAGTTGCTGTTATTGGTCCTTCTTACACAGCACATTTTCACCTCCTAATAGTTGAAACCCTCATGAGCCTGTCCCACCGTGTAGTGTGCAACCCCTGTCAATCCAATCACATTTTGTCATCACCCACATACTTAACCTTCAAACTTCCCACCCACCAAATCACTCTCATCACCAGTGTTTTAAGTATTTTGATGAATGAGTGGGACTTGTTAGCTGGCTGAAAGCTATCCTTCCTCTAAACAGAACTGTAACGTGTATAAGCATGGACATGGGATTGGTTGTTTCTCTGTTCAGACAGCTTAAAAAGGATTTATCTCTAAGGCATCACCAAATAGATATCACCAAGTAAAGGGGAACAGTTGTGCTGGGACTTGTCCCAGCACAGCTGATTTGCTTCTCTGGGTGAAGAACACATTGTCTGTTATCCCACGCATTGATCTTATGGGATAATGGGTGGCATGCTCTCCCCTTCCTGAGACTCACCTAGGCAATCTCTCCATGGTGCATTCCTGGAAGCAGGGAATCCTGACATTTCCTGCTTCCAGAACCATGCCTTAGAGATCCTAGGGGTGTGTCTCTGGGCACAAGGAAACCTGAGCAGGCAGTCCCGAGGCTTGAGTGGCCTGATCCTCCATGGGAATTCCCAGGAAATGCAGAACCAAGCCCCAAGAACACCTGCCTGGTGCAGTTGGAGAGTGTGGTCAGCTCACTTGCCTATATTTTCCTAACACAAAACAAATAGCCATCCCCTGCAATAAAGTGGCATAAATAATTATTACTATGAAATAATTATTATGACCACACCGTGGCATGACAAAGAGTATGGACGTCTATATGCTTTTGCTTTGCGCTGCCATAAAAATGTTTAAGGTGACACAAAGGTGATGTTTGTTTCCACCCTAACTTCCCCCACAGCAATCAACCTAGCCAGCTTTTACTGTCAGCCAGCAGCTCCTGCTCCTGTCTTTTACAGCCTATTCTTCCTATAGCTCTATGTAGACTGAATCCCTCACTTTAAGCAATACAGCTCCTTACCTGTCCTTTAAAGAAAAACATGTTCAATATTTAACTTTGAAAAGCCTTTGGCCTAATGAAGCAAGCTGTGAACTCTTATGTTAGGTATAGAGGTTATAATGATCCCTTTTAAGAAGAAAATGACTAATTATAGGATGTATTAATAAAAAAGCAACTATTCTCTATTTGGTCTTTTAAAAATGCTTATAATTATATTTCAAGTGTTTATTTGAGCCTTAGCAGTCTCAAGAGTCTAGGCTTCTGGTTTCAGCTAGATTTATGGTTTGCTGTTTGGCAACACAAGGATGTATATAGAAAAGTGTGTATTTCACAGCAAATATTTAGAGCAGTGTTGTTGACTGATGGAATACAGAGAAAATTACAAGAGGAATTTGACCAAGAGATTGTTGTTTTCCTGTGATGTGTGTTGCTTCACTGATGCCTGTTTACACACTGATAAATAACTCAGTCCCTAAAATGCATGCCAAGCAGAATCTATTCTGAAATATATGGCAGTAAATCTCTCAAATGACATAGAACAGACCTCTAACGCACCAAATAAAACAGAGGTAACTGACCATGTCATACGTAATTGTCTAAAAGAGGTACTAATTCTTCTGTAAAATCTCCAGATAGGTATATTTTGTTGAAGAGAGGACATCTATAATAATTTTAAAAAGACTGGATTTAAGAGGCACCCAATAGGTCTCCTTTGTTTGTGACAATGGACATACAGATACCTGTTTTTAGTTTCATGTTTTTTTAAATAACTGATATTACTATTCACAAAACACTATTGTTTTATCAGATGCATATGATTTCACTATTCTCTATACAACCTATTGCTGGGCTGAGCATGTATTAACTGAGTTCCACCATACCCAGAACAGGAAAGCTTGTACCGTTCCTGGATGTGCTGCATTTCTTCGGTGTGCAGAAGACTTTTGTTTCTAGTACCAACATTCTGACTTAACACGCAAACACACAATTTTTTTAAACTTCACATTTGGACCTCAATTACTTTTAGAAAATGATGCAAAATCCATCTCTTTATGTGTGTCTATCCCAATCAGGAAGTTAAAGCACAGTCCTGTCTTCTCAGGGAGTTAGAAAGAGCCTACACAGTTCTGAAATGTATGCACACTCAGACCTCTATATTTACTTTATTTTCAGTACTGTGGGTGCAACTGATATAGCCTTTGCGCAGAAGCATAACTGGGCAGTACTGAGTCTTGGGCACTACTAAACACCCTGCATCTTCCCTGCCATGGCTCTGGCTCCAGTTCTAACAGCAGGGACAGTAGAGAAGCAGTAGAAGTGGGTAGACAGTGGTTCTCTGCACTGTGGGAGATGTCATCTTTTTTTGCTGCCAGCATGCATATTGAGCAGCCAAGAAAACATTGGCTTTCAGCAGCAAAAAAGGAGGTGACTTCTTCCTTGGTACATCCAGCTACTGTTCCTGCAAGGTACATCAACATCATAACTCACTCCCTGCTGACTGAGTCAGAGCCATTGCAAGAAAAGTGCCAATTATGGGGAGGGTGGAATGGAAGGTGATGCATCTTCCTTGCTTCAGTTCTGGCCTACACACACACACTTATGCAGTGCCAGGGACTTGTATTTTGCTTGTCCTCCACATGGTTACATGACTGTCTCAGTTCCCTCTCAAAAGGGAGGAATGTCTGTTTCATAGCCTGCAGCTAAACCGAACATTCATTGGTCTGTAAGGTATATCTCTATCTTGCCTTCTGCCAAACATCAATGTGTTGCATTGACTATAGCATGTTTGGGGTGAAAAACAATTCTGTTTGAACTAATGTAATCTTTTTCAAAGATAAAAATATCAGACATTGCTTTTGAAATGCAGTGATCTACTTTGTGGGCCTACTGTAAACTCTCCCAATACTTTGGCCCCCATTTGCTTGTGTAAATCTGGAGTGTCTACTGAAGTCAATGGAATTACACTGCTAAAATAGGGACAGACATACAAAAAGCTTGAGTCTGAATTGATTCAATCTTTGCAGGTTAGTCTAACCTGGCTAGGCTGAACCAGTTATTAAATGGAAGACATCCACCCTGGACCGAAGAAATGCAGGCACATGCTAGCAGTGGCTCAGGCTAGAAGCTGTGGGATGCTAAACACACTGCTGAGCTGAGGGGTGGGGGCGTAGCCAGGCCCTGGCAGGATGCTCGGACTAGGGAGGGGTTCCCCCCCTCACCATTGATAACAGAGCATTTAGTTACACAGCACAGAGTTACACAGGGATTTATTAGCATTTATCAGCCCTTCAAAAAAAACAAAGTCTCTCTCATTAGTTCAAGTTTTTCTTAAACAACTTTTTCCATGGAAGGAACAGAGGGATGTTACCAGCTACCTGTTGATTAGCTCCAAGAAGCCATAAGCAGACACAGTTCTGACTTTGTCCTGTCTGGCACAGTACAGACTGTAGCCAGCATATGGTATGGTAGCTAAGCGGAGAGGTGTCTGTGTAAGGCAGAGGGGAGGGGGAAATCCCTACTTGAGCAGGGAGTGGTGGGTGGGGGGAGGGAGCAGGGAGAAGCCAGGCAGATGCTGCTGTTCCTGCCATCTCTGTCAGAGCTCCAGCCAGGAAACAGAGAGCAGAGAGCCACAGCCAGGGTTGCAAAGTATCTGCAATGCTGGGGGACTCTGGTTTAAGTTAAACCAGGAAGGGGTCTGGGACTGACATTGCATAAACTGGTTTGACCCAAATCACTTAAGTCTGATACTACATTCAAACAGGTTTATCTCAAAGTGGTTTCAGCCATTTTCAAACTAGTTTACGTGCACTAAACATCTGTTTTGTTACAGGTTTAAATCAGTTTCTGATCACTTAAACCAGTTTCTGTGTAATGTCTGTCCTTAGCCCTAATGAGTTCTGACTCAGGCCCTACTTCTACTATGATTCAGTGTGCCGACTATTTGGAAAGGATCCCTGGAATAGCTGAAAATGGCAAAAATATTTCCTTTGTGGTGAAGTTACTCATTTATTTTCTAAATTCCCAAGTTGTAATCATCAAATCACTCTGCTTATTGTTTCAACTTGAAGCAGTAGCCTACATTAACCATCTATCGAAGGCAATGGTGCAATGAATGAAAACACTGTTTATGGTTTTCCTTGAATGATAGGGTGGTGTCTTCTTTAAAAAACAAAAGGCAACTGAAGCCAACAGATAATTCTGTTCAAAATATGGCTGCCATGACATAACATTTTACTATTGTTAAAACTGAGGTACTGAACAGAAATTAACTTTAGCATGAACAAGCCAAGTAAATACTACTCTGATTTTGTACATGGCAAATTTAAGGTCATATTTTACTCAGTTATACCAGTGAAGATCTGGACTCTCTGTATTTCCACCAGCATAAGTGAAAGCAGAATTTGGGCAGCAACTTGCAGGAAGTAATAATTATTACTGTATTACTTATTATGAACATTTTTATTATGTTCATTGTTGTATTACCAAAAGCCTCCCATTATGATCAGGGCCCAATGCAACTAGATGTTGTGTAACTACATGCAGAGAAACTTATGCCCTGAAGAGATCATAACCTAAAGCAGGACAGAAAGAGAAAACTACGACATACAGAAAGTTGGCAATAGGACCAAGAAATGGACTTCAGGAGATCCCAGTTCTGAATCTTATGCTCAGATTACAAGACTATGGCCAAGTTTATTTTAAAAGATCACTGAAGCTATTGCTTGGAACCTATTACTTATTGCCATGAGAATAATTTTAGTACATTATTCAAGGTAGTAATAATTTCAAAATATCTTGTCAATTGCATTATTTTATATGTGTAACCCTTCTGCTGGGCACCAGTTGGCAGCACAAGGGCCAGGTTCACATTTTGGGGTACCTCAAAAATTATACCTGTGGCTTTTACCCCAAAAATTTTTCTCGGGCGCTCACCCCCCCCCCCCCCCCAAATTTTGGGAACACTAAATTAATGACTAGGGTGTCCTGCATAAACAACACCCACCCCCTTGCAAACAGTGTAACCAGAAAACAGATTTAATACAGAAAACAGAAGAAAACATGAAATGCAATGTGAAACACTACTAACTACACAACATTGTCTATAGGTTGTTTTGTGCCAGGGGAAGCTGGGTCCTTCCATGGAGCAAGAGGTCCCTTGGTGCTCTTGGAGGGATAGTGGCATGGCAATTTTTGCTCCCATGGAGAGGTTGTGTGTAGGGGGCGACTGCAGCTCCAGACAGGGACAGCACGGACTGTAGCCAGCATATGGTATGGTAGCTAATGCCTGAGCCACTGCCAGCATGTGCCTGCATTTCTTCGGTCCAGGGTGGACGTCTTCTGTTTAATGCACCCCGCACTTCTGGGCTTGATTATATGGCCTGCTGAAATGAAAACTGCAGGAAAAACTCCAAAGGAACCAGGCTGATTCCCCCAAAACTGGTAGGATTAGAAACACCCAGGTTCTAACCCTGTTTAAGCTGCCAGGCCTAAATACTGGCCAGCAAACCCAAGGAATCAATACTCTCCTTTGTATCAATCCCTTAAACCCTTATCCCTTAAAACCTTAAAAAAAGAAAAAAAGGTGGGGGGGAGGGAAGAAAAGGAGGAGAGAGGAGTTCCCAGACACTGGGGCAGTTTTCCCCCCCTCTACCTGAGCTTCCCTTTTTGCTATCTGCACTGCTCCTCCCTTGGAGGAGACTTTACTTTTCAGCAGCTGCTAGCAGCTTCTCCTCCCCCAAACCAGTCTAGCTCCCCTTATATCCCTTTGCATGACATCGCTCGGCCTTGTCTGGTCAGGGAGCACCACACGCCAGTTCTTCTCCCAACCAATTGGTCTGAGGAATCCTCTGCTTCCCCTGGCCAATGAAGCCAGAGGGTTTTACATATTTTCCCCAGCTACAGACCCCAGCTTGCCATCTGTTGAGCACATGCCCAGAACAACAGGGGCCATTTTGCCCACATGAAAAAAGACCACACACAAAAAAACACAGTATACTTATACCCAGTGTGTGTGTGGTAGGGAGTGTTACATATGTAATTTAGTTTTGGATTCCAACTTTTTCTTCTCAATTTTACAATATGTAGAGAGCATTTCTCTTCTAGGGCTAGGGACAGAAATTATACATAAACTGGTATCGATGATCAGAAACTGGTTCAAATCTGTAACAACAGAAGTTCAGTGCACAAAAACTGCTTTCAAGATGGCCAAAACCAGTTTAAGATAAACCTGGATGGATGTAGTATCAGGATGAACTGATTTAGGTTAAATCAGTTTATTGAACTGTCCCAGATCCCTTCCACATTCAAGATAACTTACAGTCCCCCAGCATCACTGGATGCTTTGCACCTCCCTCACAACCCCTGCCTCACAGGGTGGATGGATTAGCCTTGGCCAGAGCTGTTTGCTCCAGCTGAGCAGGGAGGCATGCTCTAGCACCCTTGGCTTCTGGCCTGGGCCACTACAGGCATGTGGCTGCATTTCTGGAATCAAAAATGAAGGCCTGTTCACTTGCTTATTGGTTCAAGCTACGCAATTTAGACTAACCTGCAAAGACTGAATCAATTCAGCCTCAGGCTTTTTGACTGCTGTACTTAGCCTAGAAGTAACTATTACTGCAAGCTCAGTTAAAAGCACTGATATTTTAGGAGTTTCCATGCCACCCCATACACCACCCAATGCCCCCTCCCCCATCCTCTCAGTCTTCAATCTCCTCCCAAAACTGAAAAACAGGAAATAAGCATCCATATAATGTTATTTTACAACTGAAAACTTGTCCTGTAATTTACTATGAAAAATATTTGCCATGAGCAGAGAATTATAATTATGATCAATTCCAAAAGCATCTGATAATGCAGGAAAGATTCAAAATACTTCGTCGGTATCTCAGATTTTCTGCATTTCTTTCTCCATATATTTACAATCAAAGCTATTTGCATAAAAGCAGAAAGGTTCTGCTCCCACCTATCATACATTAATTCTAAAACAATAGAAGTCCAATTATTTCAATGGAGTTACTGTTGATTTACATTGTTCTAAATGAAAGGAGAATCAAGTTCAGGATATTTGTTTCTTAAGCATCTGCATGCTCCTGTTTTGCATTCCTTTCTCAAAGACCTAATTCTATATGAGATGAAAACAGCTGCCATGGACATGTGGTCATGGGCACAGAATTATGATTTTAGGTAATATCTGATGAGATCTATTTCTCATATTTATATCCTTAACCTTTTTTAAAATCTTCTCTTTAGAGGAAAGACAACACTTTTACCCTGCCTGGCTTTCATCTTTCATTCAGCCCCAACAACATCAGTGGATATCATAAGTTCATATAATTGTTGTGTGGCATTTGTGTGGCTGTTATCTGCTGTTATCAGTAGCTGTTAACAATATTTATTGTTTGTTTTATGTAAACAAACAGTAAGGCAAAAAGTAAATTAGGTGTAAGAACAGTCAGCAAAATATTTTAAAATAGTATAGCTAAGATAATGTGAATTCTCTACTGACGCTATGAACTATATCAAAAATGGTTCAGGACCCTATAGGAAGATGCAGAACTCCATTCTTGAGTAATGGCTCTTATATAAAACTTCAGTCATGCCTGGAGTGCAATGAAATCTGAGTCGTATTAGTTGGTCAATTCAACTAAAACCAAGTCAAATACAAAAGAACCTGGTGCCACTTTTGGATTGTATTGGCAACTGGGATCTGGGATAGAAGAAAACCTGCATGGACTATATACAAACCGTGTATGCTTTATAAGAAAACATAGGGGGCACATCTACATGTGCAATTAATGCATCTAAATTTTCTGCACAAAAAATTCAGGTGCATTAAATTGTGCCCCCTGCACGCATCTGGATGTGTGCCCATCAGGAGTAAATTTGCTCTAGACGGGAGTTCAGTCCAGGGTTGCTCTTGCCCTGATCTGCCTTCCTGCAGCAGCCATGGGGAGCTTCCAGAAGCCAGGACAGATCTCCCCACCCTGTGCAGACTGGGAGGGGTCTCCATGGGGCTGGCAGGCAACAGCCCACCAAGCCAAGACAGCTCTCCCCACCCCTTGTGGCCCCCTGCTGCCTAGGCTGACCAGGAGCAATTTGTTCCTGGTCGCCATTTGTGTGTGGTCTTTGGTGCATTAGTTTAATGCACCAGTTTCTAGTACCTGTATCTACCTACATATCTACTGCGCAGTAATTGCTGGACACATGTAGATGATGACTTTAGTCTAATGCGCACTAAAGCGTTAGATTAGATTAGTCTAATGCACAGTAAAACCTTTCATGTACATACACCCAATATGTGGCAATCATGTTAAACACACTGAACCTGGTAATCCATTCAGAGAAATGAAGCTATGATGAAATGCAGAGACAAGTTACATAGTTAAAACTTGGAAATTATCTCTGCCGTTGACCATTTTTCACTTTGTTAACATCAGTAATGTTTATTATTTTGTTTCTACATATACACAGGCAACACTATTGGGAGAAGTGCTCTCTACAGGATCAAATGTCATTTAAGTATTTGGATTTTGTCATAATCTAACTCAATAGATCATTCTGAATTAATATAATTAACACAGTAAACAAAATAGGAGCAGTTACCTTTGTTGATTTATATATTTAATTTTAAACTTGTAAGTAAAACATCATGCTGGACAATTTACACAGCTCTGAAAAATTATATAAGAATAAAAAATCTCTAGAATTAAAAATACACTATTAAATGAGGAAATTGAGGCCTCCTAAATGCATAAACCAGGGATGCCCAACTTGTGGTATGCGTGCCACAAGTAGGTGCTGTGAGTGGCATGAGAGCTCCAAGAACTCAAGCTCACTGTTTTTTAAACAGATTCACATCACATAGTTTGAATCACATTTCAATTGAAATTTAGGGTTAATAGATGATCAAGAGGGTTTGCCCCTTTCTTCACAGACCAGTAGTGTGCTTAGCCAGGGCTGGAGGCTTAGTCAGGATACTGATACTTAGTCACTAGGAGGTGTTGGCACATTTGTCTTTGTAAAGGTGTCACTTTGTGCCTGATAGCTTCTGTCCTGTTGCAAATACCCAACTGAGTTTCCCTTGAGGGGACTGATATTTGCAATGCTTACCTGCATTCCTAAGGAATGCTTATCTGAGTCCCTAAGGAATGTTTTTCCTAAAAGCCATGCCTTATTATATACATGATAATTAATACAGTTTAAATGGCCTAATTTGGACTGCCCTAGTCTGAAATAATTTTAATCCTCATTCAATGCAGATTAGTTCATTCAGACCGGAGCCAATTTTAATTCAGACTACAGATGTCCACAGGTATATAGTGATGGCTGTAGTCCAGATTAAACCTAGAAAAATATCATGTCTATAAACAGCCTCAGCAAGAAGTGGTGCTGGAATGGAGGCAGGGGGGCTCAAGCCTCTGGCTATGTGGAGGGGAACAGAGACAGGATTCTGCTGAGGTGAAATGTCAGGTGTTGCTGATCCCGGTGAATCCTTCTGTGATGCTGCAGCCACTGCTGAATTCAGGACTTTGGATCCTTGCTGGGTTGCAAGGCTGGGAAAAATTAACCTGGCTGGCACACCTCTGTGAAATGGCACTTGGTGAGGTGGTGGAGTGGGGTTTAACTTGTCGTGTGCCTGCCTAAAAAGGTTGGCCATCACTGGCAAAGACCTTTCTGAAGGTGAGAGGACCCAGGAGGGCTTGGAGCCTTTTCAGAAGGGCTTCAGAAGATCAGCAGCTGGTGTGCTCCACTTGTTATATGTGAGTGAGCTAACAATAATTCAAATACAGTGAACCCACTCCAACTTTAATACTCTTTCATGCGGGGTTAAAGTTGGAGCTGCATTCGAATTGTTCTCAGCTAATTTACACATAACAATTATGATGTACCAGCTGTTGCCCTTCTGAAATGATCCCATTTTGAAAGGGCTCCTGTGTCCATACCCTCATATCCATTATTAGGATGCCAAGCTGTAACCATTTTAGGATGGGAGTGTTTAAAAAATATGAAATGATATCAAAACATGCTGTGAATGCTTCTTTTGTATTAGTAAAAATTGTGTCAGAACACCAGCTTCACAAAGCGATACTTGGCAAGGTAACACAATTACAGTATTTCATACTGCACCTCTCTGAAAAATTATTTTGGGACCAAAGGGACCAACAGCCAACCTATGATTGGCATATGTAGAAAAAGCACAAACATCAGCTCAAGAAAACTTTGCTAATTTATTATGGAAATCCCTCCCACAAAAGGTCAGGGATTTAATTACTGAAAGTGTTTGAACTTTTTTTTTTTTTAAGCTGGCTGGTTTTGATTTTATGACTACTAATATTCTTTAGTAACACATATTAAAATAGGTTAATTGAATTTCATGCTTCACAGCCTAAAATGATTGCTGCTGAGAGCAGGAAGGAAAAGTTTCCCCTGCATACAGCAGTGTACAATAGGCCAGATGCATTGCGTATTCTTCTCTCCATCTTCTCTGAAGCATCAGACATTTGTCATATCAGATTAAATAAGATGCTAATTTGATGTAATACAGAAAAGTCTCTGTTCCTAAGAATGTGAAAACTGTACTTTTCCCCAGGGTCAGTCTGGAAAGTTTAAGCTTAAGCAACCTCTTTTGAATGAAAGAAGTCCCACAACCAAAAATTGATCTCTAAAATTCTTATGTAATGTTGACCCTTCTTTAACAAGTTACCAGTCTGGAAGGATGGTGTAAAGGTGAGAGACTGGAACATCTAGGCTAGTGGTTCTCAACCTTTTGGAGTCCAGGCACCTTTTATTGGATTCAAGGTACCCGTCTATGATTTATGTGAATTGAGTGGTACCCAATTTCAAAATCTAATTTATATATTATAGTGCTTACTTCTTTGCAGAGGGGCTGAGTGGGGGAATCATTCAGACAGGGCCTGGTCTCATCTACTTATCTGGTTATCACATCACACCTTGTGGCACCCTTCAAAGGATCTAGCAGCACTGGAGGGTACCCAGTACCCTGGCTGAAAATCACTGATCTAGGCCAATGATTCTCAGCCAGAACACCATGCTCCTCTAGAGTGCCATGAGATCCTTTTTAGGGTGCCGCACAATAAGAGCACTGTTAGGTGTGCAAATACCAACACCTGATTCAAACCCTGACATTTCAAATAGGAATCCATAGTGTCGGAGCCACTGGCTGGCTGAAGTCTTTCCAAGTTCATTGCAGCAGAGGGATTGCTCTATTTTGGCATAGTCAAAAACCAAGGGAAAGCTAAAGGTGGCATTTTCAGATGGAAGAGGCAGAGGAGCCCTGTTTCAGGCTCAGAGTGCAGATATTTGGAGCTTGCTTGGGATTTAACCCTCTGATGTTGCAAGAGGGAGATGTTTGCACAAAAATCTCACTGGAGATTACAGCCTTGGCACAGGGCTAGTGGGGGCCCTTGTGCCCCTTGGCTTCCCCCCGCCCTCTGCCCCCTGCCTGCTATCCCCCAAGTGGCTGCATTTGAGGCTGTGCTGAATATGGCTTGGCATAGGGTTGCCAACCCTCCAGGATTGCCCTGGAGTCTCCAGGAATTAGATATAAATCTCCAGGAGGCTGCTGAGAGTCACCAGGGAGATCAATGATGGGGCATTCATGAAAATAAATATTAAATGGTAAATCCAATGTATACAGTAGTGCAGTGGATTTTTTAAAACGTAGCAGTAATGTGCATTTGCCTTCCTGACCTTCAATAGTCTTGTCAGTACGGCATGTGCTGAAACTGCCCAGAATAGATTCAAATGGAGCTGGCAACCCTGGCTGGGCATGCGTGCCCTAGGTATTGGGGTGACTGCCTCTCCTTGCCCCCCCCAAGTGGCTGCATTTGGGGCTCCGCTGAATATGGCTCTAACTTGCTTTTAAGGGGCTACAGACAAGGATCCTCGGGGGAGCACGGCGCCCCCCTCCAGCACCCAGGCTCAATCCTCCCTGCGCGGGGCCTGGCAGCCCGGGAGCGAGACCCTGGCCCCCGCTCTCCCCA
>NW_005841965.1:566634-581746 GCF_000455745.1 Alligator sinensis
CGGGGCTTGCGAGCAGGCGGCGAGGGGCGGTGCGGCCGGGGACGAGACGCCGGCCAAGTAGGGTAAAGGGCAGCCGAGCCCCGCCGGGCTGAGCTATCCGATGCCTTTTACATTGGCCGCGGGGCCCGCGGGCAGCGCTGCCAAGCGGGGCTTGAACTGAGCAGCTTTCCACCGAAAGCTGTGGGTGTGGGTCTTTTTGGGGTCTTTGGAGTGCCAGAGCATTAGCAAGAGGGATTATCATCTCTGCTGGCAGCACTGCCAGATCCCAGACTTGGCGCTCACACTTGAGAAGGGAGCATCTTCATTCATTGCATCTGGTCCTTTGGCTCCCCAGGGCGCCCCACTGTGCGGTTGCTGTGTCTGAACAGAAAGCAGATGTGGTTACGTGCAGCAGGCCGGGCATGTCATATGCACATTCAGAAATGTTGGGCCTGAACCTGGGAGCTCAGCAGAGATGAAGCTGCTTGGTTAAAATAAAACAAAATGTGCTTTTAATAAGACGGCTTTTAATATGGGTGATTGCGCCCGAAAGCTTGCAAAATAGTTTTTTTTTTTTTTCCAGTTACTCAGTTGATCTAATAAAAGAGATCACATTTACCCAAGGAACCACCTGCCTGTGTCCTTAGACCAACAAAGCTGCAACCCAAACCCCTTTTTATAGGAGTAATAAAAGAATGAGAACACTTTAATTAGGTCATTTACTGCAGTGCTGATAGCTTGTCATTTTGCTTGGTCTCAAAGTAATACAAGAAGCATAAAAGCATGCCTTAAAGCATGGCCTAATACTGAAGGCAGAAAACTACCTTCATGGAAATATTTTTTTTTTGTATTGCCTGCTTAATATCTTGCAGTTGCTTGAGATCCATAGCTGGCAATTTCTCCATGGAGTAAGGGTGGGTGTAGCTCTTTATGAATATGTGCAGAGTTTTGTTCCTTGTTAGTCCCCTATAGTTCCATTGTAGAGTTATGTCAGTCAGATCTTTCACTTTTCTTTTTACTTCTGACATGTCATCTCAACACTTTTGTGAAAAACCATGTATTGTAATGCCTGGGCGAAATCCTGGCCCTATTGAAACCAAAATTTAATTTTACCATTTTTGAGTGCTGTCGCTTCACTGCCTGCAATAGAGTTATATTAACAGAGCACTTAACTGTGTTTGTCTATATGATAAAATAACTGCATCATCATAATAACTCATACTGTTTTATAAACAACAGTTCCCACAAAGCCTCTCACCATTCAATTAGGAAATTGAGGCATAGAGAAACAGAGAGACTTGTCTAAAGCCTCAAAGAAATTCAGCAGCAAAGCTGGGAGGAGAATGCTCGTTGTCAATTTGTCTTCAGTACAGTAGGCTGTTTCTTCAGCAGGCTACCATAAAACACTATGCCAGGGCTTTCAAATCCTAAATGGCTGGGGACCACTACCGCTGTGGGTTTGCACCAGCAGGGAATGCATGGTGCATGAGTTACACTGCACATGTGGTCCCCCTACCCCTGCTGCACTGTACATGCAGGTGCCTGGACTGCTCTCAGGTCTGCAGCACAGGCTTCATCAGCATGCAAGCTGCCCCATCGTGCCCCCCGCTACCCCTTGGGGTAGAGGCAATAAGTGGAAGCTGCAGGAGAGAGGGGAGCCTGGAGATCCTGGGTGCTGCTTCAGCCAGAGTGATAGGGAGAGCAGCATCTAGGTGAGAGCCTGGGCAAATGGATACCCTGTGGGCCGCCAGATGCACTATATCATAAGGTCAGTCATAGGTTCATAGATTTTAAGGGCAGAAGGATCCATTAAGTAGGCTGACCTCCTGTATAAGATGTAAAAGAGAAATTCATGCAGTTACCTTTGCATTGGTCTCAATAGCTTGTGTCTGACTAAAATATATCTTCCAGAAAGGCATGCCGTCTTGAATGAAGACACCTAGAGATGGAGAATCTATTTTCCTTTATGAAGCCCTTTTTATCAGTTAGGTCTCTGTTATTTCAAGAGCACCTATGCTGATTAACAAGCTGAGGTGATATGGAACATAGGTCACTTTTTAAAGCCATTCTGTCGAGAGCTACTCTGTACTAGAGATCAAAACTGCAAATAGAGATTGACACAGTTTAGGGACACCCTAACCATTACGTTTCAGGCACATCATTTCTTTCAGCCACATGCCTTGAACAGCATGTGAAGTGAAGGATTGTGTAGGAATCTCTATGCCAGTTCAGGGCTAACAGGGAGTTAGTGTTACAGATAGTAGTATCATCAAATCACTGTGCTGGGTGCAACAAGCCAAAAAAAGGTTAGCTTCTTACAAATAAATCTAAAAATATCAGTAAAATAAAACGTCCCTAATCTGCTGCTGGTAAGTACCACTTGAGCTGACAAATCTTTTAATGTGCTGTTCAGTTCAATGGTATGCTTCTGGTTGAGAGCATTTCTAATGAGACCAGGAGAGTGACACAAGTAGCTGGCTCAAATCTACCCGAGTTATAATGGCTCAAATCTACCCGAGGTCTTACTATGTTTTGCTTGTTCACTGGTCCGTGTGCAATGTATTTGGTAATCTCACTTCAGTTACCTCTGGCCAGGCATCCAAATAAAACACAGTGATATGCATTAATTGACATTCCCTGAGATAAACCAAATACTGAATAGGTAGGGAAACCTTGTCAGACCTACAGGTGTTTCTTTGAACCTCTCTGCCAGCTGCATAAGATAGACTTGGTGCATTGGTTAAAAAATATCATCACTTTTGTTTTTAAAGTACATAGGAAACCAGTGGTGCTTCTGCATAAAAAGTAAAAAAAGAATATAAATCTTAAATGCTGTCAAGCCAAAACCTTTCACAAATACTATTACATTCACAAAAATTAAACACATTGACTAGTTTGCTGGAAATACGTGTAAGCAGAAGCAGCAAAAGAGTTATGTACTCCTTAGAAAAAGCATTCTTAGTGTTTTGGCAGTTACAGTGGCCTCAGACCGACTTTTCTGTCATAAGGGAAATTAAATATTTTTGTTGGTAGTAGTATTAAATAGTAACCTCTATGAGCCAAAAACTGTTATAATGCAGACAAGCATATGCCTAATTTACTTTGTAAGGCAAGAATAGCAGGACTTAATTGCTTTCAAATTATGTCCCAATTCTATTTTCCATCTTACTTCTCACATTCTCTACTTGTTTTTTCCCCAGTTTCTTTAAGGACTAGACATACTCAGCTCTCTTACATTTCTAGTTTTGTTCTAGCTTTTCAACTTGTCCCTTGCTCTTATTAAAATAATATTCCTTCAGGAAGGAGTTTGGAAATTATAACAGTTTTCAAAAGTATGACTGTATTTTGGTAGGTTGGAAGTTTATTATCTAATAACCTTCCAGCCTACCAAGATACAGTCACAATTTGAAAATTGTTTATATATATTCACCATACACACAAATGACAAATATTGCCTTATTTGGATGAAATAATCAGATAATTTATTCCAGAAAGCTCAAGTAGTTTAATTACAGAAAAATCTAAAATTATAAAGCAGCTATTCACAAATGTGAATATTTTGTACATTATTGTACCCTTTATAACCAATATATTTCATATATACATTTACATTTATAAAGGGAAAAGGTGTTATGAACATCCTATTTATGTGTAGGATGGCTGATATTATGGCAAGTCCATAATTTTTAATAGTTTTACTTTTGCCTCTAGGCTTTATAGCTTAAATGTTAGATTAACAGAAGGGTTCGAGTTGTATTGGTTTTTTTGGTGTGTAATGCTAATTTGTTAATTTCAAAACCTTTTTATTGTACATGCTCAATATCAAGTTTTAAAGAGTTCGTATTTTGATTACCATTAGAACGGGATTTCAGACCTAGCGTAAAGTAAACCAAGTCAACATACTAAAGCAGCATTTTGAGAAATTTTAAATAGGAAAAGTGACATACCTAAAAATATATACATACAGCCTCACCAACCTCACAAACAGCTGAAGAGCTCTTGCTTGGACATTAAAAAAATGGTATATTTATATGCAGGTCAAACATGGACAATTTTGAACCTGAAAAATGAATATTTTAGAAAGTTATGAGCATGGTAAGCAAAGCATTATAACTGAAGTGATTTAGCAGTTGTAGGTCCAATTCCTCAATGAAATTTCAGTAGCAGAAGTATTTGCAGGATTGGGCCTTTAAATTTCTAGTGGGTGTCACATAATAGCCAACTGGAAAAGTATCCTATCCAAATAGAAATAAAAGCATACTCTATTCAAGATTACATAATTACTCAGCAAAATTTGACTCATTAGTGTTACCCTTTGAATGTCTATAAAAGGAGGAATTTTTAAATAGTAATGTCAGAAATACCATATAATGAAAATCTGGAACTCATTTATTTTACAGTACATTAACATGTCTTACTTTCACAGTATCATTTTACAGAATCCTGTAAGATTATTTTGCTTATTGCCTCTGTACCTGATGCTGCCACTCTTGTTTATGCAGAGAAATACCATGCTGTACAGGTAGTCTATTGTTTCAATTTGACTGCTTGCAGAGTAAGTTACTCCTCAACAAAACAAAGAGTGGAATAATTAGGCCCTCTCTGCTTAATAAACAAAATGCATCGCAAAATATTAAGTCAGCAGAAGCATTCAAAATGAGGCAACAAAATTATTTTTTTCTAGTTAACTTGCTATCTCTAGAGACAACAGAAAAAGATAGTTGTGTAACCAAATGCTCTTTAGACAGCCTGTAACTCAGCAGAATTCCTCCCAATGCTCCCCAGGATTCAAGGACTACAATTCTACCTTGCTTTGACAGACATCACACAAGTGCAACAAGGGTCATTATATTCTCCCCTCTCACTATATACACATATAATATCCAAGCAACATGTAGTGCCCTTGCTTTGAGCTTAATTTTGCACCTCATATATTTAGGCTAGTCCTCAGGGCCCTGGCAGATGTTACATTTATGGTGTGATTAATGCGTGAATTGTGCCATAAATAGTAAGCCTGCCAAATGTTCAAGTAATTAATGGCATATTTGAATGAGAAACCAGCCACAAAGATACTTCACATCTAATGTAGATCATCCTTGTGGCTGACTTACATTGTGCCTTAATTTGAACATGCAACATGCCACTCCATCCTGACACCCCCCATGCCAACAATCAGCTGATAGTCATCACTAGAAGTGGGCAGCCCAGGGTCTCCAAGCAGGGCAGTCCAGTCCAGGGATTTGCAAGTACTGGAGGAGGGGGAATGACTGACTCCCCCATGTGTAGCAGGGTCAAACCCAGGGCCCCACACAGGGCTGCTGGCTCTTGGCTTTGAGGTGACTACAGAGGGAATCCCATCAGCTCCCTACACACAACACTCACAGAGCCACATGTCTGTACCTATGTGTTTGAACATACTAGTGCAAGTGGAGCTCACGATCATGATGCCAGGTTCTGCCTGTGCTGGGAATTAGAGAGGACGTAAGTGGGATCTGACCTCTGATCTCAAAATTGTGTATCTTGCCATGCACACGTGGGATCAGATCCCAACATGCCATTAAATGAACTTCTACCACAGACCTTAGTATAGATTTATAGACATGAGATACCTTTAAGTGTATGTCTACACCACACATCCCTAGAATGTCCTTGGAGGAACAGAGAATCATAGAAAATTAGGGTTGGAAGGGACCTCAGGAGGTCATCTAGTCCAGTGGTTCTCAACCTTTTTTGTTTCAGGACCGATTTGTAAGCATTGATGGCCAGTCCCAACTCAGTAAATAGTTTAAGTAGAAAACAGCCCCCTGGCCCTGCTGATGCCCCTCACTTCCAATCCATAGCCCTCCAGCCCCCCAGCCCTGCTGGTGCCCCTCACTCCTGACCCACCGCCCCCTGCCCAAAGGCCCCAACACACCAGTGTGTGGGGCAGTAGGTGGATGTGTGGGGTGGGGGGGTGGGTATGGGGCATGGGGCTGCAGCCTGGCTGGACCTGTATGGGCAGGAGCCATCTCTGTGGCCCAGCAGGCAGGACTCAACACAGGAAGGAAAAACAGGGCAGTGAGACTCATTGCTGCCACTGCTGCTGGAACTCCTGTGTGAGCCACACAGCTAGCAGCATGAGCAGTAATGGATGGGGCAGGCTGCACTGCTCTCACCTTCTCCCACCTCCAGCCACTTGTGTGGTGGGTCACGGCTCTATCCCCTGACATGGTCCAGCTGCTGCCACCTCTCCCCTCAGGCCATGGTTCTATCCTGGAGAAGAGGTAGGGTGGTAGCAGTGTCACCTGTGCTCCTCCTGCCTCCCCACCCAACATATTGTCTATGGCCCCCCTCCCCTCCCCACCCCATAGACTTACCTGCAAGGAGCTGTTTGCCACACTGCCTGGCTGCCACAGGCATGTGTGCACATGCATATGCACCTGGTGCCCACTGCCAGATCATCCTCCTCCTGCTCTCCTCAGCCCCAAGCAGACCTTATAAGCATCTGATGTAGGCCAATGCCCTGCTCAGAGCAGGACCAGACCCAACTATATCATCCCAGCCAAGGTCTTAAAAACCAGGTCTTAAAAACTTCCAAGGTCAGAGTTTCCACAACCTCTCTGGGTAACCTGTTCCAGTGTTTTACTACTGTCCTAGCGAGCATTTTTTTCTTATTATCTAACCTAAACTGGCTGCAACTTGAGATCACTGCTCCTTGTTCTGTTATCTCCCACCACTGAGAATAGTCTAGCTCCATCCTCTTTGAAACCACCCTTCAGGTAGTTGAAGGCTAGTGCAAGTACATCTGCAAGTGCACCCTATACATCCACTCCCATTTGCATGAATTGAAAAGGGGTATCACTTTTGTGTCTCTTTGCAGCTGCTCTCAAAACCTTAGGCTGTGACATGCATGAGAAAAGCTACTGGGGATGACTCTTGAATGGTTCCAGCACTTAATTTCCAGGTTTGGCAGGTGTAAGTGGGAGCTGGTAGGATGTTCCTCCAAGTATGTAGTGTAACACACATTAATATGAGCTAAATAATGTTGCAGAAGCTGTCTAACTCTGGCAGCAAAGATCTTCATGCAGGCTAATTTACCCTGCTTATCAGATATATTATACTGCACTGCTGTCTATGTGAATAGTAAAGCAAGGAAATGATGCTCAACCTGTGTAAAGGTTGCAGAAAAGACCTAATGTATTGCTGCTTGGAATAGAGGCTGTCATTTAACTAGAAATGTATGTACAGTGCCAAGGACAAGGAGATGCTAACCAGGCTGAAGGCTCTGATGTTCTCCGGCGTGTAGCTGGATGGATCACTGCCCTCCCACCCTTGTTAAATGTAGGTATTACATTTGCTATTATGGATTGGGTAGTAGTGCTAAAAGCAACAATGGACCTGATTGTGAAAAACAGAGCAGCAGTATTAGTAAAGCTGGTATACCTGACTGTCTACTGCCATGTGTAAATGATTCCAAAACACCAGAAATAGTCTTAGTTTGTGTGACTGGTGTTTGGGCTTGGAGACATAAAAGTGTGGTCACAATGTGGTTGCACTGCAGTTATTCCTGGTTGCTGTTTGGCTTTTGGGGGCCACGCGCATACAGCAAAAGTCATAGTAGCCTTGAGGGCTTTCGCTGGCCCTCTCTCTCCAAGCAGAGCTTTATGACAGAAGAAAATTGATCCTCAGTTTCCAAGCCCCAGATCTTACAAATGGACCCAGCATCTCTGTGCCTACTTTTCAAGTGCCTGGCTCCAGGAGGCACCTGAACAGTAGGCACAGTCAGTTGCCACTGACTCCCCAGCCCAGCCCCTGGCTTCTTTACTTTTCATCCCATCCAGGAAGAGCACACACCAACTGCTGAGACTTCCTTAGCCTGACGAAGGGTTTTTGAACCCGAAAGCTTGCTTAATAACTATTCTCCAACTATTTGGGTTGGTCTAATAAAAGATATCAAATTCACCCAAGGAACCTTGTCTGCCTATGTCCTTAGACCAACACGGCTACAACCCAAAACCCTGGCTCCAGGAGGGGAATTCACATACCTGAGTTCAGTGTCTCAGTTCCCTATACAGCAAACGGGAAGAATGAGGCACCTATGTGCAGTAGTTACAACAGTCAATTGGAAACAAGATGGGAATAAGGAAATGCCAAAGAGAAAGGTATATCTGAAATCCCCCTCTTTTCCAGACTTCAGCAACCAACTTCAGTCCTGTTAGGTGCCTGAGGCTCCCTCTACATGCAGGTAAAGGTGCAATGGGGTCTAAGGTGTGATCCACACAATCGTGCCTCCTGCCATGCCACACATGTGGCGGGAGGCACAATTGTAGGATTGCGCATTAGATCCAATCATGCTTTATTGCCAGTGTAGGGGGAGCCTGATCCTGGGCTACCCCTGCATCAACAAGAAGCAGGCTCCCACAACTGAGAGCCCACTTTGATGAGGGGGCTCCCAGTTGCAAAGGCCACAAGCAGCTGGGACCGAGAGTCCCACACCTGATGGGGCTCTTGGTTCCAGCTCCATGATCCCCAGGGCTTGGGGGTTTCACACTGGGCACAGTGCACCCCTGAAGCTGGGAACCCTGTTAGCTGACAGGATTGCTAACCACAGGGAGACCCCACTACACATGCAAATTAAAGCTCGATAGCAAGCAGCTATAAAGTTGGTACACATTTTTGAGGTCTGACTTTATAGCTGGTTGGAGCTTTTTATCGTGATAGCTACTTTGCACATGTAGCTGGTCTTAAGGTAATTGTGCAATTAACCAGTTAATTGTGAAATTCCTGTAATGTGTAGAGGGGCCCTGTGTGAGACTGAAATTAAAAGCCCCAAATCCCCGGACTGGCTCAATCTTTTGGTTTTTTTAAACAGTCACAAGAAGTGGTTGAGATGGTACTCATACAATATAGTAGTAGCCCAATTGTTAAGGCACTCACCCAGGAAGTGGGAGACTTGAGTTAATGCTCTCTTCATCCTGAAGTTGTTCAAACAAACATCTGCGCTGAACAGCTCCCTAACTTGGCAGGCCTGATCTAGGAACACTGCCTACTCCCATTGAAACTGTGCCATTGTGTAAAGAAATGCAAGATTCATAGGGTCAGAGAGAAAATAAGTATTAGAGGGAGAATGCCCTCTGATGAGGTCACTTTCCTGGGAGAGGGGAATCCCTGCTCTCTGGACCATGTATTCATTTTACATTTAAGAGTCACTGTTTATTTTTCATCCCATTTCTGTTACTCCAGACCTCAAGGGCATCCAGTTCTTTCTGTATTACATCCAAATTATTTTCATTGAAATGCCTCCCAACTTTGTGTCATCAGCAAATTTTATTTGCACAATCCTACTTCTGTGCCAGAGGCATTATTAATGAAAATATTAAGCAACATTGGTCCTATAACTAATACTTGCAAAACTCCTTTATAACAAGAATTATTTAATAACAACAACACAATTACAGAACGATCTCTTTCTATACTGTTGCTCTGTCCAAGATTCCTAAACAAGAATTGTAAAGAAAATAATGAATAAAAGGACTTGATATGCTCTAGAGCCCCGTGAAGTCTTTCTCCTTGTGTCAACTCCTATATAAACTCCTAGATTAAATGAAGTGTGGTGATTACACATTTTTAGAAAGTTTTGATCTATTATAGACACAGAAAAGCCTTGTGAAACTTTGATGGTCTCTTTATCATAAAATATTACTACCCACAAACTAATTTATTATTGTAACTCCTACTGCAGCGAAATGTTTTGCAATATGGATAGTATATGGAAAATATGATTTAAGGTTGGGGCTTTTTCTGTCATCCCACATGCCAATCTCTAGCTCTGAATAATGAGTCTCTTCCTTTGCCTACGCCAATTTTCCCTGAGGATTATTTTCTCTCCAAAATAAGTTCAGACATGACCAGCTGCTGTCACATGGAAAATTAGTTCAGGATGTGTTTATAAGTAATTAAGAGGTAGGTACATACTGAACAATGTTGCCTTTTAAGGGGAAAAAACCTAATAAACTTGGCATTGTCTTTTCTAATGAGAGAATGCTAATGACATATTGGAGACAGGTACCTTGTCAAGATCGGGCAATACTCAAGGACAACTGGAATCAACAAGAATTTCCATGCCATGTTGCTAGGAACCACAATGATGAAGGTCAGATGTTTTCTTTTTTATGGCACTATACCTTAAACTTAGATTTGAATTATTAACTGATGTTATGCCCAAGGTGACAACTCTAAAAAGAAACTTTGAAAAAAAATCAGTGTTATTTTTTAATATGTGTACTAATTGAATCTGAAAAGTGTGTGTGCTTGGTTCATTATTTTTTCCAGTGAGACATACGTTTCAAGAACCAATTATAGACCCATACATTGCCTAAATATTAGCCAAAAATTGAGCAAGATTCAAAGTAATGAAAGAGGTTCAGGAAACAAATTTCTCTAACAGTTTGGAAGCAAAACTACATTTTTACAGTTAAAAAAATGACAGGCATTACTGCCAAATTTTAAGCATAAAAACTTTCTTCATTAATCATAGTTGTCAATTTCTTTAACTTAGCAATATTTTATTCTATTATTTTTAAAATAAAACAGGAATAATATATGAGAGAGAGAAAAACAGTAACAGTAGAAGGATATTATAGTATCCTGAGGGTTTCAATGAAACCCACAAAAGGAAAGGAAAGGAAATATCTGTGATAATGCCAGCATCAAAGCTGATACTGTGTCTTGAGCTCTCCTTATTATGTTCAATGCATAATGGTCTGAAGAGAATATATTTCTAGCTTTTCAGGTGGAAACCATGATGAACCATTGTGCATTACTGTGAATGCAAGTATGAATCAAATTTGTGAAGCAAATATCAAGCTTGGTGTGTTTATGTCTTTTAAAGTCTCCTCACGCCTTTAAAATCCTCTCCTCTGAATGTTGATGCATCTCTGAGAAAGAAATTACTGAGATTCTGAAATGTTTTGGGCAGAAAACTGGCTTCAGATGTAAGGTACCTGAAGAAAAGAAAATTCTGATCTCTAACACCTTTGAGCAACCCTTGTAAAATGATGGGGATGACTTTGTTAAAGGTGCCTTCACAATTGTGGAAGTAAATAAGTTTCTTTAAAATAATTCCAGATATATTGTTGTTTAAAGCATAACACTTTATTCTCTTTGTCCTTTGGTACACACACAAAACCTCACCAGCTCTGCAAATAGCTATAGTGAGAGGATGAGATCATAACAGTCAAAGGCAGCTTGCTCTTCTTTACCACCATGCTTGACATTTTTAAGATTAAACTCTAAGGCCGTGTCCAGACATGTATGGACATTTGGTTCTCTGGGACAGCTAGCGGTGCTGCACCTTGTGCCACCCTGAGTTGTCCCCGAGGAATGCCTGTGCCACGCATCCTCTGGCCCACGGCAGGTTGTCATGGGCGGGCTGGGGGAAGCTGGGGTCAGCACTGGGCTGGCGTCACCAGCCTTACCTGGGGTCCTGAGGGCCTCCTGGGGCTGCAGCAGTGGCGATCCTGCCACGCAGAGCCTGGCTGGCATCAGAGTGCAGCTCCAGCCAGCCAGACTCTGGTTTTGGGCGATGCATGCTGCAGCTGCATGAGCTGCTCTGTTTTTTTTCCCTGCTGTTTTTTTTTACCCCTGGGGGTCAAGCAAACCCTTCACACTGCTGCCTTGCAGTGCAGAAAACAACTGAACGTGTGGTATGTGGCACCACAGATGTGGACTGCAATACACAGACATGATGGTATGAGTTACTGGTTAAAAGTAACTGTTGCAATCCTATAAGAAAGCCCCAAGTTTAAAAATCCACAGGGCATTTTAAATTAAAAGCCTGAAAGCAGATTCTAATCCCTTTGTTATCTCAAAGGGATGGTATAAAAACAGAGGATCTTCAGCTGAGCTATACCAGTCACCACCAGCTGAGGGTCTGACCCAGACAAGCAGAACCAGTAAGATTACAGGAAGAACTGTAGTCACGTGCAGTTTTTAAAGGCCTATTTGCAATTTGTAGAGCTTTAAAGGCCAAATTCATTGAAGGTACCTGGTATCAGGAGTAGTTTATTGTACTGACTGAAGTAGTATTCCTCTCAGTAGTAAAAAGTGCACCCGTTGCTAAGTCCTGTAAAGTGATTTCCATTAAATCTGCCCCCACCCTTGAACTGATACTTTTACAATGTTTTTTTAAGTAGCTATATCATCTTAATTTGTACCTATGCATTTATGGACACAAGGGAAATAGATATAGATGGTTTTAAACAGATTTTAAAGTGTCCACATAGGGTTTTGCATTGTTTTAACTAATCAATATAAAACCATTTATTTCATTAAAGAGATCAACTCATGTCTAGGCCAGGCCATAATTTTATTTGCTACTCGTTTGGCAAAGTAGAAATGTTGCAAACTTTTATACACAACCTTGTGTTACAGAGCTGAGGACTAATTTACCTTGTTCAGTCTGGAGCAATTTCTAGTATTTTGTGAAATGTGAATAACCAGGGGAGAAATTTATTGTAGGTAACCTGACACACTAATATGAATTTCATGTAAACGCAGAGAAGGAGAGTTGATGATTATATACACACACAGGTGCATTCATTTTAATGTACAGTTCTGCCAAACTCACTTGGAAGTAGCCAGTCTGCAAACAGTTGCTTTCTTGGCACTGTGTTATGAGGCTGCTTGAGAGAGAGGACTCACTAACATTATGTAACTGCTGTTCTGCATCTTTGGACTCATACATACATACAAAATGCTGGCCGTAGGCATCTTTAATTACTCATACACTTTTGAAACATTTACCCAATTAATTATTTGTGAAGTGTTTTTAAATGTGTGTTTAGCAAAATCAAACGCTAAATATTCACAAACCTACTTCCTCTACAACTCTGTAAAGCAGCAAGTTTCATGTCAATTCTGCCCTCCCCCTCCCCAAGAAACAATTACAAGCACTTTTCTGTTACAGTAATTTGAGATAAAATTGCCTGTACCCCTTGATAATTTTATATTTTTTGGGAAAAAAAGCAATTTTTCACTTGGCAGGTATCTCACATTTCCATGATTTTACTAAAAAGATATGTTTTACAATGTCATGATTTAAATTATGACACAAGCAGAAATATAAAAGAAAAAATACTTCAACTGTGTCTAATATTTATTAAAACATATAAACATTCATTCTTTTCAGCCAAACAGTGATCCTGCCTGCAGTACCTGTAATGTAGTAATTAATATTCCTTCCAGTTGATGATTAAATAGCGATGGTTATACAGATTTAAAAAAAAATCCAAATAAAACAAACACAAAAATCTGCCCTGCACTTTTGCCATTGTCTAGGAACACAAATAATGACACAAATTAATAACAGATTAGCTCGCAAAACTACAGAGGCAACAACAAACAAACATCACCATTTTGGAACGGATAAAGCTTTTTACTGTGCTTAGAAATAATATACTAAAACTTTAGGGCCTGATACTATAAAAACTACTGACATTTGTGTTTACTGTAAAATTACTCACAAGCATAAATGTTTGCAGGATCTGACTCTTCATAGATGTCTTTTCGGCTGGCTTTAGGGGTTCTGATAGCTTAGCCTTTCAGATAAGCAAGCCTCAATAAGTACAGCTGCCAGAACAGTTTCCTCCTCTTAAAACACAAACGAAAACCAGAGCTTTAAATTAGACAGTAGAGCAATATTTTCACATAAGCAGAATATGTGTTTTAACAACAACAACAACAACAAAATATTAAGGGTTTTGCAGAGGGTCAGAGGATCTACATTTGAAGGAGTGAGAACAAAACAGAAGCAATTAAAGAGTCCAATACATGTATATATCTAAACGTGAATCCAAACTACGTTGTTTTGTTCATGTTTAAGGTAGTTGAAATGAGAAGCTAGTTTAGGAAGCATGATACATTAACAAACAGTAGAATATCCAAGATAACTCTCCTTCATTTGTACTCAAGGATGCACAACGTAATACAGCGTATTTTTCTTTAAAAAAGACATGAAGATACTTAATTTAAACATAACCTCTAAATTTGAGCTTCATATACATGTTAGCGTGCTTACACTTCACAACGTATAGCTTAAAAACACCAGAAATTGAACAGAATAAATACAGTCCTAGAAATAATGGCGGGGGCGGGGGTGGTGGTTGTGTGTGTTGGAGGAAGGCACATAGTACCGTAAGCAGAGCTGCAGAATGTGTCAGTGAGTGAACTGAAATTCAGACCTACTGTGACAGCAGTTCAGACCCACTGTGAAAAAAACAGGGTCTGATCACCTGTAGCTTGGTACCTAGCACAGACTTTTATGGCTGTGCAAAGGGACTTTAACACGCTGCCAAAGGTCCAGCTTGGAGCATCTGCATTCATACCGAACATCACCTTAGGATCCTTGGGGTTCTGAACTCAATGGGCATCCTTGAGGAAGGACAGGTTACTCCATGTGAATGAAGGTAGAGCAAATCCAGCCCTCAGGCAGCTTTTTATCCTTACAGTGCTGAACTGCAAGGTGGCATGGCAGCAGGCCCACAACATTTTACCCCTTGAGCATAATTCCACAGCCAGAGTCAGGCTTCTCCATGGACTGAGCTGGTCTGGATTTGTGTCCCCCCTACACTGTGAATTAAAAATACTTTCTGCAAGGGGAAAAAAAAGAGGGTGGTAGTGGCAGGGGAGAGGGGGGCTAGGGTTAGGGGAAAAAATCTAAACTAACTAGTGAATTTAGAAGAATGCTTTACACCACAATGGCTAACCAAAGTAAATGTCTAGAGAGAGTGCAAGCATTGGCAGCCTGAAGCTCACCTCACCGGATGCTGTGAGGGGGCGGATTGCCACCCTCTGCTGCAGTAGGCACCAGCAGGGCCCTCAGGACCTTCTCTCCATGGGGCCTGATTCCCTCACATCTTGCACTGTATTGGGGCAAGAACAGGGTGGGATCTCCTATGCCTTCTGATGTATCAGGGGCAAGAATGAGGGGGGAGGGATCTCATGTTTTGCGCTCTACCAGGGGCAAGAGTTGGGGTGGGGGGGGAATCTCCCACATCTTGTTCTGTGTCAGGGGCAAGCACTGGGCAGCAGGGGACAAGAAGGGGGGATCTGTCATGCCTTGTGCTGTATCAGGGGCAAGAGCAGGGCAAAGGGG
>NW_005841965.1:583448-589728 GCF_000455745.1 Alligator sinensis
TCCGCCCCCGGCTGCTGCGGGGGGCCGGGACGGCGCCTCGTGCTCCCGCCCTCCGGCCCCGCTCCACCTCCGCCGGCTGCCTCTCGGGTTACACCGGGGCTCCAGCCAGCTTCTCCGGAGGGATCGCCCCCGAGAAACGCTGCTGGTCCGCAGCCACCCCTCCAGCTTCAAAAGGGGAGGGCTAGACAGGCTTATTAAAGCTGGCTTCCCCCCAGCTGCTCTACACGACACCAGAGGCGCAGTAGATTGCTTCTGGAGTGCGCCAGCGCTGGGGAGAATGAGTCTACTGTGCATTGGCGACGTGTAGAGGGTGAGTGCACGTGTACGTGCACCCCCTGAGTGTGGTGGTACACCCCCTGCAAAAAGGCGCTTCTGACACTGCCGGCGGGTGAACGCCGCTTGCCATCCCCCCGCCACTGATGCAGCCCCCACACTTGCACCACCACCGCCTCCGGGTCTGGAGGCGCATGGCGTTCATGCTACTGCACATTAGCTTCATCTAAAAGACACGCAAGCAAGGCTCTTTGAGTCGATGTGATATTTTTTTATTACACCAACTGAGTAGTTGGGGAAAAGTTCTTAGCAAGCTTTTGGGTGCCATCGCCCTTCGTCAGGCGTGGGGAGTCTCTGCTGGTCTGAGACTCCAAGGAAAAAGACGTGTGCCACCGGAGCTGATTATGGCACACTTAGTACCTGTTTTTACAGGTACTAAACTTAATGCGCTATAACATGTGTGTGCATGTGGCCCGAAAGAAGGGAACAGATTATGGCACATTAATACCGGTATTAAACTTAATGCACTATAATGCAGGTGTGGACAAAGGAGGAAACAGCAGCTCCAGTCTTAGGATCATAGGAAATGAGGGTTGGAAAGGACCTCAGGAGAGCATCTAGTTCAACCCCCTACTCAAAGCAGGACCAACCCCTAGTATATTATCCCAGCCAAGGCTTTGTCTACCTAGGTCTTGAAAACCTCTCAGGGTGGAGACTCCACAACCTCTCTGGGTAACCTTGTCCTAGGGCTTTCCTACCCTCCCAGTGAGAAAGTTTTTCTTCCTTTCTAACCTCAACTTCCCTTGAAGTTTGATGTCTTCCTTCACTAAGGTCTTTTCTGTTGCAAACTCTTTATTTTTTTTTTTGCCCAAGGTAGTTTGCATTTCACAGGCTGCCGTCTCAGTCAGAAGCACGCTGCTTGAAGGCATGTGTACAATGCAAGATCTCGCAAAGTACAATAAATGAGCACAAGCACGTGGAACAAAATGGTCAAATGTGGTGCAGAGACATGAGAATAAGTTAGAAGTCGAGAAGCTGGGCAGGGAGAAAGCAGGCGTCATTCACAATTGCACAATTTTTAAAGCGGTTTCACAATCCTTCCCTACGTTCTGTCAGAGATGGGGGGGGGAAATAAATATAGGAGGTTTGGCCTGGCATGATGTAAGGAACACATCTGTTCTTATGGACCACGTGGCTTGTTACTGATAACAAGAGAAAATGCAGGTTATAGAAAGAGGCTTTAGTACTGTAAACCCAGTTAGATTAAACCTGGGACAATAAATAACTAAAAGACTGTTCTCCGTGAAGTAATGCAATCTGTTATGACATAATCTCAACTCTAAAAGAAATGTTGGGTGCAATTGTGAAACGTTAAAATCTCTCTTGCTTTACGATTAAAAATGCACTTTTTTTATCAAGCTGGCTGGATTCATTCACCTGGACCTCAGGTAGAACTACTCTTCCTCTTCTTCGGAGTACCTTGCTCTTCGAAATCAGAGGGTAAGAATAAGAAGAATTTCAAGTCATACAGGCTCTGAAAATTCACCAACTCACTTTTAACCTATTTTTTTAACCCCTGTGGAAACTCTTCTGAATAAATTGCCCCAAATCCTACAGTCCATGACTTTGTTGGAATGCATGAGAATTTTTTGCATGTAGAAATATTTGTGTTGTCACTTTAACACAAATATTTCAGTTTTTAGTTTAGGGTTGAAGCTTTTTGTATGCTGCAGGAAGTAGGTGATCCCTTGACTTTAATGGTAAATTAGGCTTTACATAACTATTGTGGCTGTTGAGGGCTTGAGTCACAAAAGAACTTAAATGGAACAAGTCCACAATCTCAAACGCTTGCTCACCCTAACATTGAAGCATCTAAAGTCCTAAGTTACCTATAGGTCTGCTTCTCGTATACCCAGCAATGCCTAAGTCTTGAGAGTGTTGGACACAAAGCTAGGGACCTAGCATATGCTTAAGTCTCCTTGAGTCTCCTGGTGCTGGATCTTTGGTTCCGAGTGAGCTAATGGGATACAGGGCTGCACCAGCTTTACATCCTCTTTTTCTGACTGTGCCTTGTGAAAAAGAGCTGGAGGACCTGCCTATGCCTAACTCTAGGAGGAGGTTATTGACTCAGGGATTTTGGTCCCAAGGATGAGCAAAGCTCATCCATCTCCTCAGCATTTCACATTGCCTAACTTTGGCAGCTCCCTATTCTGCTTGATGACATTTGTGGATCTCACTCTACGTGCTAACTCTCCCTATGCTTATGGAGGGTGCTCAGCTGCATAATTCAGTGCTGTGCATTCCACTGGGCAGCTAATGCCTACAAGTAAAACACAGTGACGTTGAGCTTGAGTCCCCATTGTGGATATAGCCTTTAGTTCTTAAGTTGCGTTGACTTCAGGTGTTTTGATACCTAAGTGCTTGGCTGAGCAGGACACAAGGCAATAAACATAAAATAGCAAGAACAAGGATACTATTTGTAACTGCTCATTGACGGCGTAAATCTGTGATTTCTGCTTTTAGTATTGCTTACAGGAAGGGTCTAACTGACCTCTTTTCGGCCAACTTGCACATGCCCTTCGAGGTGAGTAATGGCTGAAGAATCAGGCTCTTAATTTTAATCTATTTCTTTTGCAATGCTAAATGCTAAAAGCCATATCCAAAACAAAGTCAACCCAACAAAAAACCCACACACTTGGAAACATTTTAATGTTTAAATTTGTAATTAAGTTCAGAAAACTGACATAACATTGGTCTAAGCTTTTATTCCTTGGGTTTCTGTAAAATTTTTCAAGCTTATTCATTTGAGCTTGCTTGGCCATCATTCTTTGGTCTGAGTTTGCTGGCAGGGGCTCTCTCAAGCAGACTCATTCCCAGGATGCTCTTGTTTCCTCTGAAATTATATGTGGTTCCCAATTCTGTCTGCCAGCCACACTGCTTTATCTGCCTATGTTTTCTCCCAGGCTTGCATTATTGCCAGTTTCTGGGGTTGGCTGATAACTGAGTTGTGGTGGGCTCTACTTTCTAAGCCATCTTGTGGAAAAATAGCACTATAAGTCACTTGGTTAGAGCTTTATCGGCATGGATATGCTTTCAATGTTAGAGGACAAGATAGAAGACTCACCATTTCAGGCTAGGAGACTGAACGTGTCCCAGAATGTTAGTAGCAGTTGTCCCTTCTTTGTTTTTAGAAGATTAAGCACTTTTTTCATGATGTCCCCACTGTTTCAGTTGCTGGTTTTTCTGTCCCTATTTGTTCTCAATCTGACATGTATTGTCCAAGTTCTTAATAACATTTGGAATCAAAATACAACTCTCCTCCCTAAAGTAAACTTTTGGAATGCTGGCTTATGTAGGAAGATGATATTAGAGGCTCTATAACTGTGGTGATTCAATAGTTGAAGCTTGAATAAAATCTGAAGCTTGCTGCAATGAGACATGTATTAACTTGACTAGGGCCAACACCTAGATGTTTCTGAACTGGGACACAACAGAATCCCCATTTTTCCTGAGAATGTAATTAAAGTTATACTTACACAAATAAAAAAAAATATCTATCTTGTCGTTAGGAAAACTAGTATTTTGTATGGATGGCCATGGCTTTTCCAGCTTTCTACTGTCGTAAGTATGATTGGAAGAGTTTTTCTAAATAAATAACATTAAAAAACTTCATGAAATATAATGCTATGGGACTATACATGTTTAAACTTAAAAGATGATAAAATTGGATTTTAAATGATGTATTTGACAATAACGCCATTTTCTACGTGAATGGAATTCAGTGTTTTACTGTCACAATCCACGTCAAAGCAGTAGGTAGAGCATTGACAAGAAATCCTCTTAACACAAATAAGGAACATAAGCCAAGGATCCAGATGCTGTTTTTGCCTAGAAGGGGGCAGCAAAGCAGATTAATAAGGGTGGAAACTCCTTACAAGCAGCAGGAGGATAGGGTCTTTGCTGGAGGACAGGGGAGGACAGGGTCTTTGCTGCATGTCTCTTGCCCTCCAGGAACCCCACAAGAGTCGCTATAAGTGAGATCAGGGCTTCAAGAAATTTTTAGGGCATGTCCAAGATACAGCTGTTCTCTGTAGCACAGTCTAATGAAAATCCAGGGTGAAATCCTGGCTATACTGAAGTCAATGGCAAAACTCCCGTTGACTTCGCTCAGGCCATGGTTTCATCCCCCTGCATTTGTTTTAAGTTCCTTCTGTATATAATAATTGCAAGCAAGTAAAAACAAATACACTTATAGTTTCCGTTTATATGCACTTGGCAAAATACATTTTGCTGTTATAAATGAATAACAACTCCATTATATAGTTCTGATTTTACAACAATGTAAATGAGAGAAGAATCTGTCCTAGTAGGGAAACTTTGTCTTGACTGACTTCATGTGCAACATCATTGAAATCAAAACCTAATTTTGCCCTAAGACAGTGAGTCAGCTGCCAGAGGAGTCCTGGGATTTATACAAGTGCATTCAAGGGCAGGACTGGGCTCTAATTGCTTTTTATTGAAAGCAGAGTTTTATCTTCAGAAAAAGAATGGAGAAATCGAATATGGCTCTTTGCAATGTCTGGGTTCTTCCTGGGTCATGGTATACGTGACAGGGATTCCTTGCAGCATCAGATGGTCTTGAATGTGAACAGTCAGTGTTTTCAGAACAGATGCATGCTATAAGGGTCCTAAAGGCCCCTAAGGCATTTGGGACCTAAATCCTTTAGTGAACTCAGGAATTTTAAAGACGACAAGGGGAAAACTTCAAATATGTATTCTGCCTACTGGCTTCCATTCTGCTGCTAATAGAACATGCTATATAAACACACCTTGTTTAAAGGTGATCAGGGAGCATAGGTGTATGTTTTCTAATTGTAGGGTTCTATGCTGAATGCCCCACATAGCAATGAGACAGAAGGGCAGTAACAACAGTACATTTTACTCCCCCACCAGTGTTGGCATCCATAAGTTACTTGCTGGGCTCCAAAATTTATGACTCCTACACCTTTATAACAAAACCTTTTGTTGCTAATTTCAAGAAACCTGAAAGAAAGGGATGCTATTTTACCTTCCTTTCCATTTAATTAAAGTTATTATCTGCCACAAAGAACACTGGATGAAATCAATTTAAAAAGCCACTAGTTTTACAGTACCTGGATGATCTCTTAAAAAGGTGTGATGAGTAAGGGGAAAATTATATAAAAGGGATGGTTTTATACAAGCAGACTACTCTGTCAAAATGAAGACTGGTGAAAAGAATTCACAAGCTAAATCTAAATCATCCTGAAGTCTCATACTTAAATTTTTTTTCATCCTATTAAAAGTGCAGGGCCACATTATTTTGACAAGCTCTTTATAAGTATTCCCAGGAGTCTGCCAGACTCCAAACTGTTACACAACAATATGATAATGTTTCTTTTCTAATGAGACCATAGCTATATTTCTACTGAGCTTAATATACTTAGAACTGCTTTCAACATGAAGATGTGTCTAGAGCAAATGAGAATGAAAAAATCTTGTTTCTGTTAGTTATAAATGACTGCTTGGTGCCTCTCAAATGGCTACAGAGGTATTTAACAGGCTTACAAAAAAAAAAAGGATTTAGAAAGGAGTGCCAGATCTAGTGAACTCCGATCCACTTATATGTGCTTTTTGGTTTAGGTTGCAAATTCTTTTAGGCAGAGACTCTCCTTCTATGTGCCTAGCACATATTGCTTGCTAAAGTAATAGCCACAGTAATTACTAAAATAGACTGCAATTTACTAGTTCAGTTACTACAGCTACCCTTTCTTTCCAAACTTTAGAATTATTCATCAGTTGATGAGAGCAATTTAAAAACACTAGCATTCAGAGGCATGACCAATGATGACACAGCATTCACAGTTTTGTACAGAATTTACAGAAGATTTTCTAATATGCTTAGCTGAATTAGGCACTTAACATTTGCTGATTATCAGTGGAATTTAATTTCATACCCCATTTAAGCAGTTTTTAAAATCCCGCTCTT